>NC_134358.1:20000350-20005350 GCF_048569485.1 Anomaloglossus baeobatrachus | reverse complement strand
TGGAGGGTGGACTGCACACTGCAGCTCAGAGCTGTGTGTTACCTCTTTAGTGAATAGTGGCGGTGGAGGACGGATCGCACACTGTGGCTCAGAGCTGTGTGTTATCTCTTTAGTGATTGGTGGTGGAGGGTGGACTGCACACTGCAGCTCAGAGCTGTTTGTTACCTCTTTAGTGAATGGTGGCGGTGAAGGACGGATCGCACACTGTGGCTCAGAGCTGTGTGTTACCTCTTTAGTGATTGGTGGTGGAGGGTGCACTGCACACTGCGGCTCAGAGATGTGTGTCATCTCTTTAGTGAATGGTGGTGGTGGAGGATGGACCGCACACTGCGGCTCAGAGCTGTGTGTTATCTCTTCAGTGAATGGCGGCGGCATCAGTTACTTGTGTAATTTACATTATTGCAGGGACATATTTTTTATGTAGTTTTTCTTTGGTGAGTACGTGTTGGCCTCTTTTCAGCCCAGTATGGCAGTATTTGGTTTTTTCATTGTGAGGCGGCTTAGACCATATACAGGACATCATGTCTGCAGGTGATGGCGGTGGCAACATTACGTGGGACTGATGCTTGTATGATTTTAATACTTATCAGCTTGTGTATTGTTCTTCTATATGGTCCCTATATGGTGGTGGTATTTCAGCACTGTTGGAGGTATGTCATTTATCAGAATGACACTGTGCAGCACACGATGCTCCCAATGTACAGGGGGGTGTCTGTTATAGAGACAACTGTATGGAAATATCTCTTATCCTGTGTATGGAGCTGTTATTTGGGGACCGCACTTTGGGGGTGTCCAAAGATCGAACCACCCAGGGTCCATCCAATATAAGTAGACGTTCATGCAGCAGAAAATAACTGATCGTCTTTACACTGTGGTCCCATCGCCCGGGGCTCTATATTATACTGTTACAGTTAATATTACGCTGAATATTTTAGTTTTCTTTTTATTTGCAGAATGCAGGAATTAGTATTTGATGATTTTCTTGTTGCCCTGGGATAATCCCAGTATCCGGCTCTGGGCGGCAGCGTCGGGCTGTCACTTTCCATCCTGTATCTGCCGGTGCTGCCCGTCGCCCCGGCTGGATATTTGGTGTGTGATGTGATAGCCATCAGTGCTCGGCCGCGCTCCTCGCTCCCCAGACACGTGTCTGTTCCAGATGCTTCTCTGTCCTCCTCTTCCAGGATTTGGGTTATGACATTACAGACATTGCAAAATCTATCAATTTAATTAGAAATCGCCATCTTGAAAGCCGGAGGTTTGCGGTACATGATGGCGCTCTGTAACTGATCCTCTGACCTGGCGCAGCCCCAAATCTCTGCAGATGTAAGGTACCAGCCAGTGGGGTGCACGACTGCCAATAGTGCAGAGCTCCGAGTGGCCGGGCACCCGTATAGCAGCGTCATTCAGACATTATTATTAATGCACGAATGCTGGTAATATTTTAGCACTGTATGGCGGTATTTAGGCCAAACTATGGCGCTATTAGCCAGACATTATAGTGTCTGGTGAGAGCAGTGATGGAAGACACCACATGAGTCTCCATCCAGTGCCAGTTCCATACTCGGGACCAGTCACTGCCACTAGGGTGGTTACTGGCCAGGGCTTACTCCTTGTACTGTGTCCCGGTATGAAGCCCCCCATAACACGGTGACACTAGAGCCCCCAAGCCGGAGTCAGTCCTAATAATGAGGACTGTGCCAAAATGTCCCAGAGGCTCCCAACAAAAAGTGTGACGTCCTGGGCTCTCTGAAGAGTTGGCAACTCTCTCAGGTACAATTTGAAGCCTCCCAGAAGACGCTTCCAGAAGGTTTTTTTGTGCACGACGCCATCAGGTGGATCCGAGGTGCCCCAATACACATTCAGGGGTAATGAAAAAGACATTCGGAATAGCATGAAGAAAGTGTGAATGGGAGAAAAGAAAAATATGGGGCATAACCTTGGAGAACATGATGGCCCCATGCGGCGGGCGTCCCTACGGCTTGGCGGGTCTTCATAGAGAAGGACACCCAGTTGAAGCATTTGGTGTGTGTTTTGCCCAGGGTTCTCCACCAACCTTTATCTGGCTGGGCAGCATGGATAGCTCCTTTCTGTAAGTCTGGCCCATGAAAACTAGGTCCCATTTCTTGATTTTCCTTGGAGACTCTTGGCTCAGAAGTTAAGCACACATTGGATTTTCTTGAGGGTTGGGAAGGGCTCTCTCTTGGGTTCGAAGTGGTTGCTCCTTGTAAATAGTCCCAACGTTTGTTTCTTGCAGTTTGCCCCTTTCTCTTTCATGGCTTTGTTTATGCAGTCCTCCCCAGTGAAGTACCTCAACATCTGGAGGTAATCGTCACAATGCCCTCAGATTTTAGTCTGGAATGTTCTGCCGTCTTCTAATGTAAGAAGGAAAGTTCTGCTCTAGCAGCGGGATGTCAGTCTACATCTCACGTGGCTTGGAGGCAAATCTAAGGAAGCTCCTTGTGTCACGGCCCCTGGACTATCAGGTCATCACAGGGTATTGCACAATCTGCCCTCCCGTGCAGTATCCACCTCCTTCTTGGTTTTGGGTCCCCAACTACATGGTGTTGCCTACATCAGCTAATCAAACCCTAGGTACACTCTGAACCACACCCACCAAACACACCAGTGGACGGCATAAGTGGAATAGGGTCGCCCACTTGGGGGGTTAGTTAAGGGGAGGTCAGGAGTAGGAGAGTGAAGTGAAGGAGAGAGGAGGCCAGGAGCCAGGCTCCCAGGAAGCAATCTAGGTGGTAGACGTTGGTCTGGGCCTAGAGGAGCTGGACTTCTGGTCGCAGGGGATCGTGGCAAGGGGCACAGATCTGTCGAGGAAGACAGCCGGCGGCCTTGTATCATCACCAGGATGGGATCAAGGCACGACAGGGTACATGGACCCTAGGTTGGGGAGTGACTTCAGGCAACCCGATAATTTACCCGAGGAGAACGGAGTCTTCAAGAGCCGTTCCCACCCGCTCCAAAATCGGGGTACTAGCGCAACGATGGGGATAGGACTTGCCACTCAAAATGGTCCAGAAAATCCCAAGCGTGAACCCTGAGAGCAGACTCCCACACTTATCCATAGTGGGGAGCGGGGCCCAGCAGGTTTCATACTACCGGGACCAACAGATAAGTAAACTTAGTGCCAGGAGGAAGGTCACGGATCACCAGGCAGCACCATCAGGGACGGGACCCGAACTAAGCTCCCCTCAGCGGCAGCGGTGTCCAGAACTTTGGTTTATCCAGTTGTCGGTGTCAGCTTAATGGACTGAGTGAGTACGCAAGTGACCCCTTCGCACCCAACGGCACTACCCCACCATCACAGAGCCCCGGGATATCCCCCCCTACCCGTTGATGGTCACAACATCTGGTGCCCCACTCCATCATTCCGGGTACTCCCAACTGCAGCGGTGGTACTCCTAATTACCACACACTACGGGTGGCGTCGCGAACTCCAATACATCCCCTGTAAATACCCCTTCAATTGAGTGGCCGCACGACCCCCGGGTCCGGAGACCCCTCGAGCCACCGCGGATCCGAGCAGCCCGGCTGCTGACACAGGGGCACACCGTTGCATAAAATGTAGAAAACTGTGCGGTCGGGGCCGGCAGAAGATGCAAGGTCACCGTCAGCACAGGAACGGCGCTCATTAGGAACCAAGAAGCAGAAATGGTGTTTACAACAGGTTAATATGTCTTCGTGTGGAAATAAGCCACAAGACGTGGAATCATAGACCAGGAGATCATTTCTGGTCAATGGGGCTACAGTATAATCTAAAGTGGCATTCATGGCATATGACCAGTATACAGATGTGGCTACCCTTATCTGTCTCCAAATTACACACATTCCATCAAAACTGTTATCAAGGGGTAATACACATCACTACCACTAGGTGTCACACTACGTACGGGGAAGTACCGAGTGAATGGTGAAAGGAAAGGGAAACCCTGTGTATAGGGAACGGGAAGATGGTGACCCCTGACCAAACCTACTGCTGGTCCCTGGGGTCCTTCACCCACCCAGATAGGTTCCGCACCTATGTGCTGAGGCAGATGCTTGACCCTAGATATCCCTAGTGCAGGACCCTAAATAGGGAACGGGTGGGATGAGCTCTTCATCAACCTTACTAAACAATAAGGAAGGACACACAAGGGGAAAGGGCATGAATAACTTATCTCCAGATGTATCAGGTAGAAGTTTAGCAAAGAGAAGCAATGATCCTACAAATGAGTGCAAGCCGCCTGCTTGCATCCAGAGCTTGTGAAGAAACTGAATATCTCCAGCACAAGTTCAGAGAAAATTAGAGTATTTAGACCCAAGGGGGAAATACAGATGATTAGCAGCTGAAGGGAAGAAGAACTCTGCAGAGTCCTAAAGGGAAAAGGATGAGAACCCAGCAGAGGAGATACCAAGTACACAGAATACTAACCGCAGGAATTATAGAAAGTCGGGGAGCATTTTTTACAGCCAATTTCTGCAATCTTCTATTGCCGGACACCACAGGACTGTCTGCCACCTGTGACACTAGGTGACTAACACAGACACATGCAGCATAAACATTGCCCGACAAAATATCACAATCATTTATTTTTTTGTCATTTTTGCCACTTATCTTGGGACATTTTGCCAAAAATTAAGGTAGGACACATCTTTGTGTCGTAAATGTATAAGTCGGTCTTCCTCTTTTAGGATCTCATATAAACAGAGAATGGGGTCCCTCGGCACCCTGTTTGCTTCTTGAGAAAAACATAATCTGGGACTGATACCAATCGCACGATACTATGTCTACACTGCTCAAAAAGCTCAAAGCATGTAAGACTTAACAGGACCTGTCACTTGCCTTAAATGTGCCATTTGTCCCCCTATTATGAATGCCGCTGTTCTCCTGAATCGGCGACGTTTTCCTTTTGCTTCCTGCGCCTCTCCGTTCCTGAGATCCTGGCCACTTCCTTGGATGTAAGCTACTCTTGCCATTAGCCAATGAGGCGTGTCAGGTTCTCAAAAGA
>NC_134358.1:19738469-20000150 GCF_048569485.1 Anomaloglossus baeobatrachus | reverse complement strand
AGATGATCCCACTCTTCTCATGTAAGGTCATTTTTCTTGGTGTTTCTGGTTGGAAGCCAACGAGGTATAAGAAGCGACGCCGGAGGTGAGCGAGCGATGTACCAGCAGGAGAGGAGACGAGCGCACCCCAGGAAACTCCGAAACCAGGCATGAGTTAATGGCACCGGCTCTACCGTCTATTATCTGCATATTCTCTGCCGAAAAGGAAGAATTTGGGGATTATTATATTTTACAGTGGGTTTTAAATGAGTGCGTATATCTAGAAGCTGTATTTTATGGTTGTTTGTTTATATCTGAAATACTTTATGACCTACTTAACGAACAGAAGGAAAAAGCAAACGATTCTGTCTGCCATAGAAGACACTTAAAATAGGTACTGTCATCCAGAATTTATCCCTCCTGGTCCACTGCAAAGCCACGAGGAAAGGAGCTATAGTCTTATCTAACGAGCAGTATTTTATAGTAGTTATATTCTTGTACATAGGGGCAGTATTATAGTAGTTATATTCTTGTACATAGGAGCAGTATTATAGCAGTTATATTCTTGTATATAGGGGCAGTATTATAGTAGTTATATTCTTGTATATAGGAGCAGTATTATAGTAGTTATATTCTTGTACATAGGGGGCAGTATTATAGTAGTTATATTCTTGTACATAGGAGCAGTATTATAGTAGTTATATTCTTGTACATAGGAGCAGTATTATAGTAGTTATTTTCTTGTACATAGGAGCAGTATTATAGTAGTTATATTCTTGTACATAGGGGCAGTATTATAGTAGTTATATTCTTGTACATAGGGGGCAGTATTATAGTAGTTATATTCTTATACATAGGAGCAGTATTATAGTAGTTATATTCTTGTACATAGGAGCAGTATTATAGTAGTTATATTCTTGTACATAGGAGCAGTATTATAGTAGTTATATTCTTGTACATAGGAGCAGTATTATAGTAGTTATATTCTTGTACATAAGGGCAGTATTATAGTAGTTATATTCTTGTGCATAGGAGCAGTATTATAGTAGTTATATTCTTGTACATAGGAGCAGTATTATAGTAGTTATATTCTTGTACATAGGGGCAGTATTATAGTAGTTATATTCTTGTACATAGAGGCAGTATTATAGTAGTTATATTCTTGTACATAGGGGGCAGTATTATAGTAGTTATATTCTTGTACATAGGGGGCAGTATTATAGTAGTTATATTCTTGAACATAGGGGGCAGTATTATAGCAGTTATATTCTTGTACATAGGGGGCAGTATTATAGTAGTTATATTCTTGTACATAGGGGGCAGTATTATAGTAGTTATATTCTTGTACATAGGGGGCAGTATTATAGTAGTTATATTCTTGAACATAGGGGGCAGTATTATAGCAGTTATATTCTTGTACATAGGGGGCAGTATTATAGTAGTTATATTCTTGTACATAGGGTCAGTATTATAGTAGTTATATTCTTGTGCATAGGAGCAGTATTATAGTAGTTATATTCTTGTGCATAGGAGCAGTATTATAGTAGTTACATTCTTGTATATAGGGGACAGTATTATAGTAGTTATATTCTTGTACATAGGAGCAGTATTATAGTAGTTATATTCTTGTACATAGGAGCAGTATTTTACCGTAGTATGATTATTTATATCGGTCTTTATTGTAATGTTACTAGGGATATTCTATCTCTTGTGTAAGTGTAGATGCTGTGACTGAGTAGTTCTTTGCTTCCACTTTCTTCCGCTCTCCTCCTTCTGTCCGGTGCAGTGTCCTCCCTCAGCGCTCCGTCTCATGTGTTTGTTGCCAGTGATTGGCTTCTTTCAGCTTCTATTCCTTGACTACCATTAATGTAATTTGCCTGACTTGGCTCCTGTGAAGCTGGAGAGCTCACGAGGAGTCATCATTCTCCCTGTTATCTGTTGATTTGGGAGAAGATCCCACCTTCCACTTTGGCTTCCCTCTCCATGCAGCCTCCATTATCCACATAGTGAATGGTATATCTGTTCGGTGAAGTCTATGGGGGCCAGGTGGCTGCTCGCGCAGTCTGATCGTAGCGTATGACTTCATTCTGCATGCAGATACGGCAATAAGCCAGGGGTGATGGAAACCGCTTTGACATTACTAACGTTCCCCTGTGTTTTATACTCTTTATCAATGACTCCGCGGCCGTGTATTGCTGCGGCTGGTGGAGCGCTCTACGGGGACTCGCCGCTCGCGGATAGTGTCAGTAAATAGCCTTATGTCGCAGGCAGACTGCCTGGCGGAAATAAAGAGGGTGGAGGAAACGCAATCAATACTTCCTAATAAAAATAACATATTACCAGAAAATAAGGAAAAAAATAAAATCTACATCCATTCTGAAGAGCGTCGTTTGTGCACGGCAGCGCGCTCTGCTCTCTATACACGGCGCGCTCTGCTCTCTATACACGGCGCGCTCTGCTCTCTATACACGGCGCGCTCTGCTCTCTATACACGGCGCGCTCTGCTCTCTATACACGGCGCGCTCTGCTCTCTATACACGGCGCGCTCTGCTCTCTATACACGGCGCGCTCTGCTCTCTATACACGGCGCGCTCTGCTCTCTATACACGGAGCGCTCTGCTCTCTATACACGGCGCACTCTGCTGTCTATACACGGCGCGCTCTGCTCTCTATACACGGCGCGCTCTGCTCTCTATACACGGCGCGCTCTGCTCTCTATACACGGCGCGCTCTGCTCTCTATACACGGCGCGCTCTGCTCTCTATACACGGCGCACTCTGCTGTCTATACACGGCGCACTCTGCTGTCTATACACGGCGCGCTCTGCTCTCTATACACGGCGCGCTCTGCTCTCTATACACGGCGCGCTCTGCTCTCTATACACGGAGCGCTCTGCTCTCTATACACGGAGCGCTCTGCTCTCTATACACGGAGCGCTCTGCTCTCTATACACGGAGCGCTCTGCTCTCTATACACGGAGCGCTCTGCTCTCTATACACAGCGCGCTCTGCTCTCTATACACGGAGCGCTCTGCTCTCTATACGCGGCGTCACTCTCTGCTCTCTATACACGGAGCGCTCTGCTCTCTATACGCGGCGTCACTCTCTGCTCTCTATACACTGCGCGCTCTGCTCTCTATACGCGGCGTCACACTCTGCTCTCTATACACGGCGCGCTCTGCTCTCTATACACGGCGCGCTCTGCTCTCTATACACGGCGCGCTCTGCTCTCTATACACGGCGCGCTCTGCTCTCTATACACGGAGCTGTGTCGCCCTGGGCAAGCCAGGGGACACAGGTCACACACCACCACACCCCACATCCCAGGTAGGCACACCTAAGCTGAACCAAAAATCCTTGTTGCCTTCCTCCAGGAGTCTGTTGATGCACACCAGGGGGTGGGCCAGGCGGTTGGCTCCACCCACCAAGGAGCTCACAACTCTGGAGGCAGGAAGTACCAGGCAGATTAGCCCAGGCAGGGCTTGAGTAAACATCGAGATTAGCTCAGGGGGAGCTTGAGTGTGGAGCTAAGTAACCAGAGAAGTGAAAGTGAAGGAAAGAAAAGTGGAAAAGGAGGAAAGCAAGAAGTGGTGACAGCGCAGAGAGAGTGCAAAGCCTGAGAGCCCAGCTGTGTGTAGGGCTAGAACAGCAAGGTCAGCGACGGCGGTGACTGTCCGGAGGGGGACCGTTTGGAAGTTCCTGGAAGGACCCCGTTGGCTGTGTGCCCGGTGGTCTGGAGCAGTGTTCCGAAAGACAGTCAGCACCAGGGCAGGGGCCTCTCGGACCCCGGCAAGGCTAGGAGTCGCCAAATTTGCCGAATCCGTCAGTGAAGGGGACGTAGATTCCCCCAACAACCAAGTCCCGATTGAAGGCAACAGTCCAACCTGTACAACAGAGGCACCGCCACCGCCAGGGCACCAGTCTCTGAGGGCCAGCGCCTGCGGGCAAAGTGTAGTGCTCCTCCGGCCCAGCTTGAAGCCGGGGAGCGGGTTACCGGTGGGGACCCATCGCAACCATCCGTACATACAGGTGCAAGGAAGAGGGACATCACCGTCACCTACCGGGGAAGCAAAGCAGCCGTCTGTGGGACCGTTCTACCAGCCGTTGGTTTACCGTACAAACTGTGTCCAAGTCTCAGGCTGAGTGAGTACCACAGTGCTGCAAGGCACAGCGCTGCCCCCGCGTCCCTGCGCCCACCAGGCCCTGCACCTCACAAGCCATCACCGGGCCCCGGGATCACCAACCCCTACCCACGGAGGGGCAACACAACACCTGGCTGCTCCCCATCACCATCCCCGGGATCCCCGCATTGAGCAGCGGTGGTGCTACACATCACCACAACCGTGGGTGGCGTCACGGACATTATCCCAACACCCCAAACAACCCCCCTTTCACTCACGGGCGAGGAGTGCCGCTCGAGAAACCCCGGGATCCGGCCTACGGCTCGAGCCACCACTGAGCAGCTGCCGGACCCGAGCAGAAGGGGTGAGCGCGGTGTGCTGACACCCTCCTCCCCGCCCGCGACAGAGCGCTCTGCTCTCTATACACGGCGCGCTCTGCTCTCTATACACGGCGCGCTCTGCTGTCTATACACGGCGCGCTCTGCTGTCTATACACGGCGCGCTCTGCTCTCTATACACGGCGCGCTCTGCTCTCTATACACGGCGCGCTCTGCTCTCTATACACGGCGCGCTCTGCTCTCTATACACGGCGCGCTCTGCTCTCTATACACGGCGCGCTCTGCTCTCTATACACGGAGCGCTCTGCTCTCTATACACGGAGCGCTCTGCTCTCTATACACGGAGCGCTCTGCTCTCTATACGCGGAGCGCTCTGCTCTCTATACGCGGCGTCACTCTCTGCTCTCTATACACGACGCGCTCTGCTCTCTATACACGGAGCGCTCTGCTCTCTATACGCGGCATCACACTCTGCTCTCTATACACGACGCGCTCTGCTCTCTATACGCGGCGTCACACTCTGCTCTCTATACACGGAGCGCTCTGCTCTCTATACGCGGCGTCACACTCTGCTCTCTATGCGGCACACTCTGCTCTCTATACGACACACTCTGCTCTCTATACGACACACTGCTCTATACGCATCGCGCTCTGCTCTCTATATGCGGCGTCACACTCTGCTCTCTATGCGACACACTCTGCTCTCTATGCGACACACTCTGCTCTCTATAGACACACTCTGCTCTCTATAGACACACTCTGCTCTCTATACGCGGCGTGCTCTGCTCTCTATACGCGGCGTGCTCTGCTCTCTATACGCGGCGTGCTCTGCTCTCTATACGCGGCGTGCTCTGCTCTCTATACGCGGCGTGCTCTGCTCTCTATACGCGGCGTGCTCTGCTCTCTATACGCGGCACGCTCTGCTCTCTATATACCGCACGCTCTGCTCTCTATATACGGCACGCTCTGCTCTATATATGCGGCACGGTCTGCTCTCTCTATACGGCACGGTCTGCTCTCTATATGCGGCACGGTCTGCTCTCTATATGCGGCACGGTCTGCTCTCTATATGCGGCACGGTCTGCTCTCTATATACGGCACGGTCTGCTCTCTATATACGGCACGGTCTGCTCTCTATATACGGCACGCTCTGCTCTCTATATACGGCACGCTCTGCTCTCTATATGCGGCACGGTCTGCTCTCTATATACGGTACGGTCTGCTCTCTATATACGGCACGCTCTGCTCTCTATATACGGCACGCTCTGCTCTCTATATACGGCACGCTCTGCTCTCTATATGCGGCACGGTCTGCTCTCTATATGCGGCACGGTCTGCTCTCTATATACGGCACGGTCTGCTCTCTATACGGTACGGTCTGCTCTCTATATGGCGCGCTCCGCTTCTTCATTGTCATCTGTAAGTCCAAGTTTCTGGTCTTATGTGAAAGTTTTAAGGTTTTCATTAAATAACGCAATTAATAATGCATTCTAGGTTGGATTGTAACCTGCCAAATCTTTTTTGAGAACAGACTGTGATACATAATATCAAGAATCTATTTACAGGCAGTTACCGCTTTCTAATGGGACCATTTCATGTTTTTCTTTTCCGCATTTTAATAGATGTGAAAGCAAAAAGTCGAAAAAAAAGAATTTTCATAAAAAAATTGGATTTAATTTATCTGGTAACTACTTAATAGATGCATGCTGTGTTACATTATTGCAGTGATTTCACCTTTATGTTACTTCCATTTGTTCCACACTGGGTCCTCATGTTGCATCTGTCCTTGAATTGCCATTATTTACAATCTAGATGCTCCTAGGAAGAGAACAGGGAAATGACTTTCCACCCATAAATAGAGCATCACAGTGAGGCTCCACCTATGAGGAGAACATGATAGGCTCCGCCCATAAAGAGAAAAGGACAGTAAGGCTCCACCCATAGAGCATGACCGTGAGGTTCCACCTATGAGAACATCATAGTAAGGCTCCACCCATGAAGAGAATAATACAGTGAAGCTCCACCCATGAACAGAATAGGATAGTGAGGCCCCACCCATGAAGAGCAGGACAGTAAGGCTCTATCCATAAAGAGAGCAGAACATTAAGGCTAAACCCATGAAAAGAACAGGGCAGTGAGGCTCCACCCATGAAGAAAACAGTCCAGTAAGGTCAGGCATGAAGAGAATAGGACAGTTAAGCTCCACCTAAAAAAAGAACAGAGAAGCCCCATCCACAAAGAGAACAGAGCAGGAAGGTTCCACCCATAAAGAGAGCAGTGCAGTGAGGCTCCATCCATGAAGAGAATAGGACAATGAGGCTCTATCCATGAAGAGAACAGAGCAGGAAGGTTCCACCCATAAAGAGAGCCTTGCAGTGAGGCTCCATCCATGAAGAGAATAGGACAATGAGGCTCTATCCATGAAGAGAACAGTCTAGTAAGGTCAGGGATTTAGAGAATAGGACAGTAAAGCTCCACCTAAAAAGAGAACAGGTCCAAGAGACTTCATCCACAAAGAGGACAGGCAGGAAGGCCCCATCAATGAGAACAGAGCAGGAAGGCTCCACCCATGAAGAAAACAGCAGGAAAGCTCCACCCGTGAAGTGAAGAGAACAGAGCAGGAAAGCTCCACCTATGAAGAGAACAGAGCAGGAAAGCTCCACCTATGAAGAGAACAGAGCAGGGAAGCTCCACCTATGAAGTGAACAGAGCAGGAAAGCTCCACCTATGAAGAGAACAGAGCAGGAAAGCTCCACCTATGAAGAGAATAGAGCAGGAAAGCTCCACCTATGAAGAGAATAGAGCAGGAAAGCTCTGCCCATGAAGAGAACAGAGCAGGAAAGCTCCACCTATGAAGAGAACAGGGCAGGAAGGCTCCGCCCATGAAGAGAACAGAGCAGGAAAGCTCCGCCCATGAAGAGAACAGAGCAGGAAAGCTCCGCCCATGAAGAGAACAGAGCAGGAAAGCTCTGCCCATGAAGCTAAAAGCAGGTATAAGCTCCCATATCTCTCAGTTTCGGGCCGAGGAGCGCACTATATAGGATGTGATTGAGTGAGGGGTCATGTTAGATTGGTAATGGGGGATTCTGGTGGTGATGTTAGGCTCTTGATCGAATTGTCATTTTAGCCTGTGTCTTATACTTTCGCCTTCACATTGATTCTCTTTGTATTAATTATAACACTTCAGTATTTCGGTATTAGTTGTCACATTACAGAATTATGCAGATCTCCATACTTACTCCACCATCATTGATGTAATGAAGGCAATGACATAAGGGCTTATAGAGAGGAGACGGGAGGCATCGGAGGAGGAGGCTACACTGTGTGATAGGACCGTAAGCCCATGATATTTTGTTATTGATTCATTTTAGACAGTTTTATGAGATGCCCCTGCTTTCCTCATTATACAAGGCAGGTTGGAGAAACCAGTCAAGACGTCCACCCATCACTTCTGCATCTTAAGACTTTGCCGGATAGTTTCAAACTCCCAAATGTATCAATTCACTTAATGAAGATACGTCGTTTGTAAAGCTCCAATAACACAACAGACTCTTCTAATAGTGGTGAGGCCTCGGAGGAATGAGGTTTTAGATCAATGCCTATGCATACAGTATGTGCACAGGGGACCTGACAGACCACAGAGGAACCCTGACAGCTGATTAGAGAGAGTCTGTGCAACCAAGAACTAGACATTTATGCTTCAAGTCTACTCCGTTCTTTCTGAGCGTGCTCATTACTGACTGCTGGATAACCCCTGGGCAATACAAAGTTATTGGCACGTAATGCAGGTTGACACTGGCAACCCTTTCCCAGCCGGAGAGAAGTTTCCTAGAGATACTGTATAGCCTCCAACTCAACCGGTGGAAATAAGGGAAAAGCTATAACCAGTGTGGTACCTGTCCGGTCATGGGGATGATGGATTATTGTTTTGGTTTTTTTTTTCGAGAGAAGGCAAATCCATTATTCCAGAAAAATGATTTTGTCCTATCCTTAGGCGTGAATGTTCTTCATAGTTGAAAACCCGTAAAAATAGAACTGAGTCCCCCTCGAAGGGGTATGTGTTGTTGACTGACCACCATGGATCTCCCAAACCCCGATCAGACCAAATATGACCGACATAAAGCCAAAACAAAGACCAAGTCACCACTTGTGGCCATTTTTGGAGAGTCTGTGAGTGAATCTTCTGAAATTTAATTAGCCAGATTTTCCTGAATTTTACTGGGTAAAGATAATTCACATTGATAACATTCAAGACAAATAAAGTTACAAGTAAAAGCCAAATAAATGGAAAGGTTAAAAAAAATAAGAATTTGCTACCTTGTCGCTCTCCGGTCCTGTAGACGTCCCTGTCCAGTCTTCCACTGGCTCGTTTCCTCCGTCCAGCTCCAGTTTACTTATGTCTTCAGTCTTCTTCACTCTTTGGAGCCATCGGCGATCACCGGGCTGTTTGTCATGACATCTCTTGCGGCCTGGTGATTGCAGGAGCCACCAAAGAATGAAGCCAGAAGAAAAGGCCGGAGGGGTGGGACACAAGGCGACTGGGGAGTGGCTTAATCTACAGCCATGTCTACAAACGTCAAGATTTCTCCATGTCCCAAGGCTCCTGAAGAAACCACAGTTTCATCAGCCACCATGTAATCAAACTCTGACAGCGAGTGATCTTCCCGCAATTAGGGACCTCCTTTTTTAGGACACAGTAGGAGATAAAATCAAAGAAGACACATGATCCGAGGGGGAGATTTCCACAGACGCAATGATCAACCATGGTGGTGAAATCCCACATGTGGAAACAATACGAGGCATGAATATCTCTTTAAACAATCTTAGTCCCACATAATTGTTTTTCTTTCATTATGGACTGGCTTTTTGTCCTACTTACAGGTGTGATACTTTCCAATTAGAAATTGACCCCCAATTTGAATCTTTTACTTAAAGTACTTTTTTTAACCATTGGTGACATATTCCCTTTAAAGAGATGACTATTAATTACAAATAAAAGAGACTGCCATGGGGTCCAACGTGGCACCATCATATGTACTATTTTGTAGAAATGTCACTTTTTCCTCTTAACAGTATAAAGCCAAAGTCATTATGTAGTAGTATTACATAAAATATATTTTGCACAAGGCCGGGTGTGTTACCTTGATTGCAGAGGTCAGGTGTGAACAGCTGAAATCCTCTGCAAGACTTTGGTAACTTGCATGCTAAGAGGAGTGTGTTGACAAAAGGGACTGCCATGGGGTCCAACGTAGCTCCATGATATGCAAACTGCTATACGTACTATACAAAAATTATCTTTTTCTCCTCTTAACTGTATAAAGACAAATTGATTATATAGTACCATTGCATTATCAATATATTTTGCACGTGACAGTGTGTGTTACATTGATTGCGGAGGTCAGGTGTGAACAGTTGAGATCTATTACTAGGATTCAGTAACTTGCATCCTGAGAAGAGGGTGTGTACAAAACTTACAAATAAAAGGGAATGCTTGGGGTCCAACATGGCTTCATCATATGCAAACTGCTATATGTACTATTCTGTAGGAAATTTCTCTTTTTTCCTCTTAACAGTATAAAAACAAAATCATTATATACTAGCATTACATAATCAATGTATTTCGCATGTATCAGGGTGCTTTGCCTTGATTGCAGAGGTCAGGTGTGAACAGTTGAGATCTATTGAAAGGATTAGGAAAGGGTAACTTGCAGCCTGATAGGAGGGTGTGGACAAAACTTACAAATAAAAGGGACTGCCATGGGATCCATCCTGGTGCCATCATATGTAACCTGCTATACGTACTATTCTGTAGAAAATTTCCTCTTAACAGTATAAAGACAAAATCATATAGTAGCATTGCATCACAAATATATTTTGCATGTGGTGGGGTGCGTTACCTTGATTGCAGAAGCCAGGTGTGAACAGTTGAGAGCTATTGCAAGGATTCAGTAAGTTGCATCCTGATAGGAGGGTGTAGACAGCACTTAGCAATTTGGACTAAGCTTGGAAATAGCTGGTTGAAGCATGGAAGTCAGGAATCGCAGAGAAAGCAATAGACACCTGGCTGTAGGTCTTCCATGTGAAATAGATGAAATCTGACAAATATGAGGCAACTGAAACAAGGCTACTTCATATCCATACACCTGACCTGTCAGAGCTGGCCTTAAAGGCCAAAGGTGATGATTTCAAAGGAGTTCTCTAGGTTACATGAGCAATCCGGTGTGGTCTACCAGAAATAAAGGCGGCCATGAAAGAAGAAACCAGCCCTGGTGTTTATGCACTACAATTGCGTAAGGCTCTAAAGGTTCCACTGGCATTATTACCTTATTTCCTCCTAGCAAATGGCTAATTTTCATATGTTCAGTGAGAGTATATATCCAATAAATGGTAACTTGTTAAAAATGCAGTCATATCTGCAGCTCTCATGACCAGAGCTTGGTATACAGATATATACAGTTGTTTTACATGGAAAAGATACAGTATATTTAGTAATTTCTACATCTAATCACAGATTAGGACCGCCCACTGGACTCCTCTAAGCTCAACATGACTAGTTACTTATTGTCACGGTTCCGCCTCCCCATCCACATGGCTAGGGGGTGGAGCCTTCTCCCAAGCCTCACTTCTGGAGCTTGGATGCTTTAAAAACTGACATCTCCAGTGAACCAGTGCCGGCTATAAGCTTAGCACTGCTTTACCTGTGATTGCTGGTCCTGTGAGTGTTATCCTGATCCGTCTGTTCCTGTGCCCCCGTGCCCTGTCTATGTTCCGTCCATTAGTCGTCCCCCCATTCCTCTCTCACCTTTCCTACCTCCCCACTCGGTTGCTTCTGGTATTGACTTTGGCCTGACCTCGACTTCACTTCTGCTCTTTCCTCCGGTCCTGCTTCTGCCTGTACTGTGCTTGACTCGGCCTGCCTGACCATTCCACTCGCATGCCCTGCAGCTCTGCTCCCCAGCTCTGCTGTGAGGCAGTGTACGAGTACACACTATGCATCTACTTCCTGGGTCTTGTTGCTCTGTGTAGTGTCTTCTGCTGCAGAGCTCCGGCTCCCCCTGGTGGCAGCATGACACTTATATTATTGTTTATTTTGATCATTTTTCCACAATAGATCATTTTTTTCAGCTAAATCAGATCTTAAGACGTTTGTAATGGTAAAACGTATATAGCAGCCAGATTGTCAGCACAGAATAGGTTTCCAAGAACTGAATTCTCAAAGCCTTGCACACACCACCCCACTAAACCGTGCGAGATCTGAGAGCAATCTTCCTTTTCTTCTTGAGCCAATGCAATGAATAGAAGTTTCCTCAAACTACATCATGGAAGAATAATTAGAAATATATTTATGGCCAGACATGGCTCCATGGGGGGACTGAACCCTCGAGGTGGTACTAGCGATCGGCAATTTTATTTTTTTTTATTGAGGAGTGGTGAGTTTAGAACGGCATAAAAAGAACTTTTAGAAACATCCTAATGCTTCAAAGAGCATTTCTTGAAACTGAAAATGGCTTGGGAGACGTAAAACGCCCGCTGTGCCAATAATGAGTCAAAACCGCATAATTGTAAAATGCTATCTGTATCTCGGTATTAAAGAACTGGGGAATAACTGAATGGTTCATCGGTTAGTAATCTGGAGAGTGGAAAAAAAAAAGAGAAACAAGCCGTTTCAGAAAACATTACTCCTCGGAAAAACATTCACAGATGCCATAAAGATCTCTCTTCGTGTTTTACAGCAGGCGAGAGCACGATTCCATCAATGATGATGGAAGGAACGCGGGGAATATGTTATCCTGGGATGTGGATACATAAGGACACGATTCTTATGTTCTGGGAGGAAAATTTAAAGAAAAACATAATATATGAAAAATAGCTGAAAACTGTTAAAATATTTTTTGTAGGTAGCTAATCACTGACCAGTAAACGGGAAAAAGTTGGGTCCTGGGACAAAAAGTTTAACATCAAAATGATCAACTTTTTTCAATATATTTTCAGGTTGTGATCTGGGAAGATGAACCCTGCATTAAGTGTTTAATTTCTCTGCAGCACCCCCGCAGGAGGAGTGAGGCATTGCACTCAGACTTCGCTTTGCTCAGTGTTTGTGAAAATAGGATTCTGTTCAGATTTGTGATATTTTCACTCCTGGAATGGGTTGATTATAAAATCCTAGTAAATACATTAAGTCAAGGCGTAAGAAATAGGTTTCTTTAGGCTTAAGTCTAAAAAATTGCATGCTCAGAAGTTCCGTGAGGCTGCTGCTCACAGCTAAGAGATTACTGTTTATGCCTCACCATGGAAATGAGTGGCACGTGCACAAATGAGAGGAATTACAGAAGTTTCTATGATGATTTGCTTGTTTGAGACCTCCCACCGGACACTTCTTGGCTTTGAACCTCCAGTTGGGCACTTGTTGATTTGGATCCTCCCACTGCGCACTTCTTTACATGGGACTTCTCACTGGGCATTTGTTGAATTGTAACCACCCACTGGACACTTCTTTGTTTGGGACCTCCCACTGGACACTTCTTTGGGACCTCCCACTGGACACTTCTTTGTTTGGGACCTCCCACTGGGCACTTGTTGACTTGGAACCTGCCACTGGACACTTTTTTGCTTGGGACCTGTGCCTAGACACTTGTTGGCTTGTAACGTCATACTTGGAACTTTTTGACTTAGTACCTCCCACTGGGAATTTGTTGAATTGCAACCTCCTACCGGACACTTCTGAATTGCAACTTCCCATTGGATACTAATTTTCTTGGGACTTTGCACTGGGAATTTGTTGGCCTTTAATGTCCCATTGTGCAGTTGTTGACTTGTAACCTCTCACTGGGCACTTATATCTTTGGGATCTCCCACTGGCCACTTGTTGACTTGGAACCTCCCACAGGACCTCCCACTGGCCAATTGATAACTTGTAACCTTTCACAGGACACTTCTTTTTTTTTTTTTTTACGACTTCCCACTGGCCACTTGTTGACTTAGAGACTCCCTCTGGGTACTTCTTTGCTTGGCACATCTGCCTAGACACTTGTTGGCTTGTAACCTCATACTTGGTGCTTCTTGGCTTAGTACCTCCTGCTCAACACTTGTTGAGTTGAACCTCTCACTGGGCACTTGTTGACTTGGAACTTCCCATTGTGCACTTGTTGACTTTTAAACTCATACTGGGCACTTATTTGATTGGTAACTACACCAGCTGACTTTTTGGCTCCTACCCTGATATCTGGAACTTCTTGGCTTAGTAGGTTCCACTAGGCACTTGTTGACTTGAACCTCCCACTGGGTACTTGTTGAATTGCAACCTCTGATTAGGTACTAATTTGTTTGGGACCTACCACTGAGACTTTGTTGGCTTTTAACCTCCCATTGTGCAGTTGTTGACTTGTAACCTTCCACTGGGCACTTCTTTGCTTGGGACCTCCCATTGTGCACTTGTTGACTTGGATCCTCCCACTGGATATTTCTTTGCTTGGGACTGCACACTGGGCTGTTGATGACTTGTAACCTCCCATTCGTCATTTCTTTGTTTAGGACATCCCACTGTTCACTGCTTGGCTTGGAATCTCCCACTGGGCACTTTTTTGCTTTTTCTAGGCACTTAGACACTTGGAACTTCTGGTCTTAGTAGCTATTGCAAGTCACCTATTGATTTGAATCCCCCCCCCCACCACCACCACCGGGCACTTGTTGAATTGCAACCTTCCACTTGGAACTTGTTGAATTCTAATTTGCTTGGGACCTCCCACTGGGAACTTTTTGGCTTTTACCTCCCATTGTGTGCTTGTTGACTTGGCACCTCCCACTGGGCACTTATTTGCTTCATACTTCCCACTGGGCACTTATTTGCTTGGCACCTCCCACTGGACTTTTTGTTGACTTGTAACCCCCAATTGTGCACTTGTTTACTTTCAACCTCCCACTGGCTTGATCACTTTTTGGCTTGCTACCTCCTAATTGGAACTTCTCGGCTTCATACCTCACACTGAGCACTTGTTACCTCCTGCTGGGCACTTGTTGACTTGGTACCTCCTCCTACCACTTGTTTATTTGGTACCTCCTGCTGGGCACTTGTTGACTTGGTACCTCCTGCTGGGCACTTGTTGACTGGGTACCTCCTGCTGGTCACTTGTTGACTTGGAACCTCCTGCTGGGCACTTGTTGACTTGGTACCTCCTCCTACTACTTGTTGACTTGGAACCTCCTGCTGGTCACTTGTCGACTTGGAACCTCCTGCTGGGCACTTGTTCACTTGGTACCTCCTCCTGGGCACTTGTTAACTTGCTACCTCCCTCTGGGCACTTGTTGTTTTGGTTCCTCTCACTGGGCACTTGTTGACTTGGTACCTCCTGCTGGACACTTGTTCACCTGGTACCTCCTGCTAGGCACTTGTTGGCTTGGTACCTCCTGCTGGGTGTTAATTGACTTCGTACCTCCTTCTGGGCACTTGTTAACTTGGTACCTCCTGCTGGGCATTTGTTGGCTTGGTACCTCCTGCTGGGCACTTGTTGACTTGGAACCTCCTGCTGGGCACTTGCTGGCTTGGTACCTCCTGCTGGGCACTTGTTAACTTGGTACCTCCTGCTGGGCACTTGTTGACTTGGTACCTCCTGCTGGGCACTTGTTGACTTGGTACCTCCTGCTGGGCACTTGTTGACTTGGTATCTCCTGCTGCTTGGAGTTTGTTGACTTGGTACCTCCAGCTGGGCACTTGAGACCATTTCCTTCAAATTTGGTGCCTTGGAACCTCACAGTGGACACTTCTGACCTAATTTGTATACAGATTAAAGTTCATTTTGTTAAGTCAATCTGCAAAACGTAAGGTAGATGTCACGTTTTTTGACCATTATTGGGCTATCTACTGATAGACTTCCTTTATTGCTCTACATACAGCCAAGACCTTCATGGAAAGTTTCTGTTGTCAAATTCGGGAATTAGCTAATGGTTTTCTAAGTCTCCTGGGTAAGTGCAGAAACTATTAGCCAATAATTCTCCACTGTAACATATATTTATTAAATGGTGAAGAGAAAAGGATGATGGTGTTGATGATGATGAAGGTGCTCAAATCAACCTTTGATTTTCAGGCAATGACTAATAAACGCCTGGGGCGTACTCATTTATCTTTCCTGGTGGTTTCCCATCATACCACACAATAATCTGATCAATATATTGCTCCACTTTACAAGAGACCCCAAGGATCCACCATCAATTATCAGTATCTAATTATTCCCGAGACAATCAGCCTCTTAGTCATAGTTAATACATAAGGAACAATTCACCGAACTCCTCGGGACAGAAATAAATACAACCGCCATATAAATGCACTGATTAATGCAGCCTTCAAAATACATCTTCTGTAATATTGAACTATGAGCACAAAACTGTATATAAAATGATATAAATAAAATACAAATGAATAATATATAAATAAAAAATAAAAAAAAACAAAAATTGGATGATTGGAAGAAATGGAATTCTGGCATTTTGATTATTTTTTCCTCTATGGTGTTTATCATATGGCATCATTTTTTCATCAGCTGTGCCAAATCTTACAAGGAAACTCTAGGAAACTTTCAGCACACTCCCTTTAGTATCCTGCAATCATTATATTTAAATGCTGTGGTCAAAGATTGATTGCAGCAATTAAATGGTTAACAGCAGCGATCAGAGCTCAGTTCCGGCTGAAATGTTCACCCTTAAAAATCATCAGCTGTGCAAAATTTTACAAAGAAACCCTTGGAAACCTTCAGCACACTCCCCTCAGTACCCTGCAATCATTCTATTTCCTGTAAATGCAGTGCTCAAAGATTGATTGCAGCAATTAAATAGTTAACAGCAGCGATCGGAGCTCAGCTGCGGCTGCTGCTGTTAAACAAAAGGTAAAATTGAAATCATCAGTCTTCCAATCATCAGCTGTGCCAAATTTTACAAGGAATTTCTAGGAAACCTTCAGCACACTCCCCTCAGTAACCTGCAATCATTCTATTTAAATGCTGTGGTCAAAAATTGATTGGCGCAATTAAAGGGTTAACAGCAGCGATCAGAGCTGAGCTTCGGCTGCTGCTGTTAGACAAAAATTAAAATTGAAATCCTCCAGTCTTTCAATGATTGGCTGTGCCAAATCTTACAAGGAAACTAGGAAAATTTCAGCACACTCCCTTCAGTACCCTGCAATCATTCTATTTAAATGTTGTGGCCAAAGATTGATTGCAGAAATTAAATGGTTAACAGCAGCAATCGGAGCTCAGTTGTGGCTGCTGCTGTTGGACAACAATGAAAATTGAAATGTTCAGCCTTAAAATCATCAGCTGTGGTAAATTTTACAAGGAAACTCTAGGAAACCTTCCACACACTGCCCTTAGTAGTTAGTACCCTGCACTCATTCTATTTAAATGCTGTGTTCAAAGATTGATTGCAGCAGTTAAATGGTTAACAGCAGCAATCAGAGCTCAGCTTCGGCTGCTGCTGTAAGACAAATAAAAATTGAATTAATCAGCCTTCTACTCATCAGCTGTGCCAGATTTTACAAAGAAACTCTAGGAAACCTTCCACACACTCCCCTCAGTACCCTGTACTCATTCTATTTAAATGCTGTGTTCAAAGTTTGATTGCAGCAATTAAATGGGTAACAGCAGCGATCAGAGCTAAGTTCCGGCTACTGCTGTTAGGCAAAAATGCTGTGCTTAAATTTTACAAGGAAACTCTAGGAAACCTTCAGCACACTCCCTTAAGTATCCTGCAATCATTCTATTTAAATGCAGTGGTCAAAGATTGATTGCAGCAATTAAATGGTTAACGGCAGCGATCAGAGCTCCATTCCACCTGCTGCTGTTCTTCCTATCTCTATGGCTGAGCTGTGTTGTCCGAGTCTCACTATCTGGATTCACACTAAGGATGCTGCTGCATTCCCTGCCTCGGCTTTTATACAGGATATGATAGTCCTTACCGATTGGCTGCGCTATACTATGTGATGTTGTAATTACACAATCTTTAGTTGCCATATTACAGTATATAACTGTATATAGGAGCGTGGTGCACGAGTGAAATATTGAAAATCTTTGCTTTTACCCTGAATATTTACGTAAAATCTTCTACATAACAATGTCCCCTTTCTATTCTTGTCTGACTGCAAATCCTCATCAGCCCCATCGGGACTAAAGTCGATGAAGTTTCCGGATTCCTGCGCCGTCATTTCCTCACCAACCTGTTTGCAGAATTCATCCATCCTCCATTCATTAAGGTGGAACAAATGAATGTAACATCAAAATGGCCGCCCAGGAAGGGGTTGCTAAGCAACACTTGCACGTTGGCTTTTCCTTTACCTGTGGTGTTTAGCTCGGCGGGTAATGTGCGGTGATGGTCGCTCGCCGGCTGCGTCTCCAGCTTCGGTCGGTCGGTTGTCGTTTTCCTTTGACCCTTTCTCCCTCAGATTCTCTGATGATGGTTGATCTCTGAGGAAGGAATCTGCTGACGGGGAAAATAAACTAACTGCAGTATGTCTGCCTAATGAAGGCGGGTTTATCTCGTCCTGACCGACCCGAGATGTCAGGTTTTATTAGGCCCAGAAAGGTTTTGCCTTCTCAGCTGTGGTAAATTCCGTGGACGCCAGGCCTCAGTTCTCTGGGCGGCCATTTATTATTTGTGCCGGAAAATATTGAGGCAGGCAATGGCCTAACAGCAATAGTGTCTACCGGCATCTGTGGAGTCTCAGTTACAGAGCGCAAAGGCCTCCGCCCTGCTCAGGCGGCGAACAATGCTCTGCATAGGCTGCGAACAACCCTCTGCTCAGACGGCAATCAATGCTCGGCTGAGACCGCTTGGCGCTCTGCTCAGATGGCGCTCTGCTCAGATGGCGCTCTGCTCAGATGGCGCTCTGCTCAGATGTACAAAGCTCGACACTCTGCTCACATGGCGCTCAGCGCTCTACTCAGACGGCGCTTAACCAACACTCTAAGATGGCGCTCCAATCTGTGCTCAGATGGCTCTCAATGCTCTGCTCAGACTGGGCTTAGCATTCTACTCAAATGGCGCTAAGTGCTCTGCTCTGACCGGGCTCAGCACCCTGCTCAGACTGGGCTCAGCACCCTGCTCAGACGGGACTCAGCACCCTGCTCAGACGGGACTCAGCACCCTGCTCAGACGGGACTCAGCACCCTGCTCAGACGGGACTCAGCACCCTGCTCAGACGGGACTCAGCACCCTGCTCGGACGGGACTCAGCACCCTGCTCGGACGGGACTCAGCACCCTGCTCGGACGGGACTCAGCACCCTGCTCAGACGGGACTCAGCACCCTGCTCAGACAGGGCTCAGCACCCTGCTCAGACGGGACTCAGCACCCTGCTCAGACGGGGATCAGCACCCTGCTCAGACGGCGCTCAGCATAACATACTCAAACTATTTTAACATGTTGTGGTAGAGTTTCATTATCTCAGTAGTTTTACAGTAGGGGATCAGTAATTTCTGAAGTAAGGCTACTTTCACACATCCGGCTTGAGCCCTGCGGCTCAATCCGGCTGTGCAAGCTATGCAACGGATGCGGTGAAAACACCGCATCCTTTGCATAAGTTTTTCCCATGCGGCCCGCCCGGTTTTTGCCGCTTGCGGCATGCTACTAAGCATGCGCAGTGGCAAAAACCGCATGCGGCGGCCGGATGCGGTATTTGCCGCATCGCGCCGTATCCGGCCGCCATAGGCATGCATTGAGAGATGCGCCGCATCGGCCGAATGCGGCGCGATGCGGTTTTTTTTGCCGCACGAAAAAACGTGCCAGGCAACGTTCCATCCGGCCGCCGCATCGGCTAAATCTGCCGCATGCGGCAAAAACCGGATGGAACGCAAGCCCATGCGGCACAATGCGGCACTAATTAAAGTCTATGCAGGAAAATCGCAACCGGCAGCAAAAAAAACCGGTTGCGATTTTCCTGCAAAGTGCCGGATTGTGCCGCAGAAGAAAAACCGGAGGTGTGAAAGTACCCTTAGGAATCCAATTGTCACTGCTCTTACAGTAAAGAATTCACTGTGCTGGATCCGGCGTGATTTACAATGGAAGCCTATGGACACCGGATCCAGCGTAATGTGGCAAAAACCAAATGCGGCCGCCGGATCAGTGTTTTTAAACTGAGCATGCTCAAATTTATTGTAAAAAACGGATCCGGCAAAGAAAACGGACAAAATGGATGCAAAAACGGATGCGCCGGATCCGGTTTTTGACGGATCCGGTATACCAGATCCGTAAAAAAAAGGATCTGGCGCATCCGTTTTTGCATATTCTGCGCCGGATCCGTTGCATCAGGCACATGCCGGATTGTGCCTGATGCCAAAAAACTGATGTGTGAAAGTATCCTAATCTCACTGCTCACAGAGTAAAGCACCCATAGTGACACTGGTCAAACAGAAAATTATTCATAGGCTCACTGCTCAAAACGTATAAAATAATAGTCTCACTGCTCTTCCAGTAATTAATCCATGCTCTCACTGCTTGAACAGTAAAGAATCCTCAGCCATAGTGCTTGTACAGTAAATAAAGAATCCATTGCCTCACTGATCACAAAGTGCAAAATTCTTAGTCTGACTGTTCTTAAAGAAAAGAAGCCATAATCTCACTGCTTGCACAGTGAAGAAACCATAAACTCACTGCTCACAGCGTAAAGAGTCCATATTGTCACTGCTCATACAGTAAGGAATCCATAGTCTCACTGCTCTTACAGTAAAGAATCCATAGTCTCACTGCTCTTACAGTAAAGAATCCATAGTCTCACTGCTCATACAGTAAAGAATCCATAGTCTCACTGCTCTTAAGCTGGGGTCACACTAAACGACAGCGACAACGACGTCGCTGTTATGTCACCATTTTCTGTGACGTAGCAGCGACCTTGTAAGTCGCTGTTATGATCGCTGCTTAGCTGTCAAACACAGCAGCCGAAGCAGCGATCATAACGACACGTGTCGCTGTGCTGCAACATGTGCAGAGAGCAGGGAGC
This sequence comes from Anomaloglossus baeobatrachus, assembly GCF_048569485.1. NCBI lineage: Eukaryota > Metazoa > Chordata > Amphibia > Anura > Aromobatidae > Anomaloglossus > Anomaloglossus baeobatrachus. Next base: position 19,979,735 of record NC_134358.1, on the reverse strand, counting down.
CGCGCACACTGAGCGCTGGCTCCCTGCTCTCTTAGCTACAGTACACATCGGGTTAATTACACGATGTGTACTGTAGCTACATGTGCAGAGAGCAGGAGCCGGCGCTGGCAGCGTGAGAGCGGCGGAGGCTGGTAACGAAGGTAAATATCGGGTAACCACCTTGGTTACCTGATGTTTACCTTGGTTACAGCTTACCGCAGCTGCCAGATGCCGGCTCCTGTTCCCTGCTCGCTTCATTTCGTCGCTCTCTCGCTGTCACACACAGCGATCTGTGTGTCACAGCGGGAGAGCGACGACCAAAAAATGAAGCTGGACATTCAGCAACGAGCGGCAACCTCACAGCAGGGGCCAGGTCGTTGCTGGATGCCACACACAGCGACAGCGACGGGACGTCTCTGCAACGTCACAGAAAATGGTGACGTAGCAGTGACGTCGTTGTCGTTGTCGCTGTGTGTGACACCACCTTTACAGTAAAGAATGCATGCGCTCACTGTTTGCCTAGTGAAGAACCCATAATCTCACTGTTCGGATAGTAAATACTTTCACTGGTTACCAAGTAAACTATCCATAGTCTCACTGTTCGTACAGTGAAGAACTCATAATGTCTCTGCTTGCAGAGTAAAGAATCCATAGTCTCACTGCTCATACAGAAAATCCATAGTCTCACTGCTTGTACAGTAAAGAATCCATAGTCTCATTGCCTGAACAGTAAGAATCCATAGTATCACTGCTTGTACAGTAAAGAATCCATAGTATCATTGCCTGAACAGTAAAAATCCATAGTTTTACTGCTTGTACAATAAAGAATCCAGAGTATCATTGCTTGTACAGCAAAGAAACGACAGTCTCATTGCTCGCATAGTTAAAGGATCCACAGTCTCACTGCTCGCACAGTAAAAAATCACCGTCTATATTGATAATGAAACCTTTTCCCTCTAGACATTGTGGATGCCCCCTGTCCCTGTCGCAGGCCTAGGTGTGAATCATTATGCAGATCTCTGTACTGTCCCCTCATATATTTTTACAGTGTAATAAGATCGCCCCTGAGCCTTCGTTTTTCCTAACTAAATACCCCCTTTGTGATAACTCGTGTTCTCCAGCCCACCCATCCCCTTAATACCCTCAGCCGCTCTTCTCTTGGACACTCTTCTCTGCTGCCGCTCTTCTCTGCTGCCGCTCTTCTCTGCGGCCGCTCTTCTCTGCGGCCGCTCTTCTCTGCGGCCGCTCTTCTCTGCGGCCGCTCTTCTCTGCGGCCGCTCTTCTCTGCGGCCGCTCTTCTCTGCGGCCGCTCTTCTCTGTGGCTGCTCTTCTCTGTGGCTGCTCTTCTCTGCTGCCGCTCTTCTCTGCTGCCGCTCTTCTCTGTGGCTGCTCATCTCTGTGGCTGCTCATCTCTGTGGCTGCTCATCTCTGTGGCTGCTCATCTCTGTGGCTGCTCATCTCTGTGGCTGCTCATCTCTGTGGCTGCTCTTCTCTGTGGCTGCTCTTCTCTGAGGCTGCTCATCTCTGTGGCTGCTCATCTCTGTGGCTGCTCATCTCTGTGGCTGCTCATCTCTGTGGCTGCTCATCTCTGTGGCTGCTCATCTCTGTGGCTGCTCATCTCTGTGGCTGCTCATCTCTGTGGCTGCTCTTCTCTGTGGCTGCTCTTCTCTGTGGCTGCTCTTCTCTGCGGCTGCTCTTCTCTGCGGCTGCTCTTCTCTGCGGCTGCTCTTCTCTGCGGCTGCTCTTATCTGCGGCTGCTCTTATCTGCGGCTGCTCTTATCTGCGGTCCCTCCTCTCTGTGGCTGCTCTGCTCTGCGGTCCCTCCTCTCTGTGGCTGCTCTTCTCTGTGGCTGCTCTTTTTTTGTGGTCTCTCTTCTCTGCCGCCGCTCTTCTCTGCCGCTGCTGCTCTTCTCTGCGGCTGCTTTTCTCTGCGGCTGATCTTCTCTGCCGCCGCTCTTCTCTATGGCTGCTATTCTCTGCGGCTGCTCTTTTTGTAGCCTCTCTTCTCTGCCACCGCTCTACTCTGTGGCTGCTCTTCCCTGTTGCCGCTCTTCTCTGCTGCCGCTCTTCTCTGCTTTTTTTTGTGGCCTCTCTTCCCTGCGGCTGCTCTTCTTTGCAGCTGCTCTTCTCTGTGACTGCTCTTCTCTGCAGCTGATTTACCCTGAGGCTGCTCTTCTCAGCAGCCACTTTTTTTGTGGCCTTTCTTCTCTGCGCCGCTTTCTCTGTGGCCTCTCTTCTCTGCAGCTGCTGTTCACTGCGGTCGCTCTTCTCTGCGGTCGCTCTTCTCTGCGGTCGCTCTTCCCTCTGTCTGCTCTTCCCTGTGGCTGCTCTTCCCTGTGCTGCCCTTCTCTGCAGCTGCTCTTCCCTGTGGCTGCTCTTCCCTGTGCTGCCCTTCTCTGTGGCTGCTCTTCTTTGTGGCTGCTCTTCTTTGTGGCTGCTCTTCTCTGTGGCTGCTCTTCTCTGTGGCTGCTCTTCTCTGTGGCTGCTCTTCTCTGTGGTCCCTCTTCTCTGTGGCTGCTCTTCTCTGTGGCTGCTCTTCTCTGTGGCTGCTCTTCTCTGTGGTCCCTCTTCTCTGTGGTCCCTCTTCTCTGCGGCTGCTCTTCTCTGCGGCTGCTCTTTTTTTGTGGTCTCTCTTCTCTGCCGCCGCTCTTCTCTGCCGCTGCTGCTCTTATCTGCGGTCCCTCCTCTCTGTGGCTGCTCTTCTCTGTGGCTGCTCTGTTTTTGTGGTCTCTCTTCTCTGCCGCCGCTCTTCTCTGCCGCTGCTGCTCTTCTCTGCAGCTGCTCTTCTCTGTGGTCCCTCTTGTCTGCAGCTGCTCTTCTCTGCGGCTGCTCTTTTTTGTGGCCTCTCTTCTCTGCCACTGCTTTTCTCTGCGGCTGATCTTCTCTGCCGCCGCTCTTCTCTATGGCTGCTATTCTCTGCGGCTGCTCTTTTTGTAGCCTCTCTTCTCTGCCACCGCTCTACTCTGCGGCTGCTCTTCCTTGTTGCCGCTCTTCTCTGCTGCCGCTCTCCTCTGTGGCTGCTCTCCTCTGTGGCTGCTCTTCTCTGTGGCTGCTCTTCTCTGTGGCTGCTCTTCTCTGTGGCTGCTCTTCTCTGTGGCTGATCTTCTCTGCTGCCGCTCTTCTCTGTGGCTGATCTTCTCTGTGGCTGCTCATCTCTGTGGCTGCTCATCTCTGTGGCTGCTCTTCTCTGTGGCTGCTCTTCTCTGTGGCTGCACTTCTCTGTGGCTGCACTTCTCTGTGGCTGCACTTCTCTGTGGCTGCTCTTCTCTGTGGCTGCTCTTCTCTGTGGCTGCTCTTCTCTGTGGCTGCTCTTCTCTGTGGCTGCTCTTCTCTGCGGCTGCTCTTCTCTGCGGCTGCTCTTCTCTGCGGCTGCTCTTCTCTGCGGCTGCTCTTCTCTGCGGCTGCTCTTCTCTGCGGCTGCTCTTCTCTGCGGCTGCTCTTCTCTGGGGCTGCTCTTCTCTGGGGCTGCTCTTATCTGCGGTCCCTCCTTTCTGTGGTTGCTCTTCTCTGTGGCTGCTCTTTTTTTGTGCTCTCTCTTCTCTGCCGCCGCTCTTCTCTGCCGCCGCTGCTCTTCTCTGCAGATGCTCTTCTCTGCGGCTGCTCTTTTTTCTGGCCTCTCTTCTCTGCCACTGCTTTTCTCTGCGGCTGATCTTCTCTGCCGCCGCTCTTCTCTATGGCTGCTATTCTCTGTGGCTGTTCTTTTTGTAGCCTCTCTTCTCTGCCACCGCTCTACTCTGCGGCTGCTCTTCCCTGTTGCCGCTCTTCCCTGTTGCCGCTCTTCCCTGTTGCCGCTCTTCCCTGTTGCCGCTCTTCTCTGCTGCCGCTCTTCTCTGCTTTTTTTTGTGGCCTCTGTTCCCTGCGGCTGCTCTTCTTTGCAGCTGCTCTTCTCTGTTTCTGCTCTTCTCTGCAGCTGATTTACCCTGAGGCTGCTTTTCTCTGCAGCCACTTTTTTTGTGGCCTTTCTTCTCTGCGCCGCTTTCTCTGTGGCCTCTCTTCTCTGCGGCTGCTGTTCACTGCGGTCGCTCTTCTCTGCGGTCGCTCTTCTCTGCGGTCGCTCTTCCCTCTGTCTGCTCTTCCCTGTGGCTGCTCTTCCCTGTGGCTGCTCTTCTCTGTGGCTGCTCTTCTCTGTGGCTGCTCTTCTCTGTGGCTGCTCTTTTCTGTGGCTGCACTTCTCTGTGGCTGCTCTTCTCTGTGGCTGCTCTTCTCTGTGGCCGCTCTTCTCTGTGGCCGCTCTTCTCTGTGGCCGCTCTTCTCTGTGGCCGCTCTTCTCTGTGGCCGCTCTTCTCTGTGGCCGCTCTTTTCTGTGGCCTCTCTTTTCTGTGGCCTCTCTTTTCTGTGGCCTCTCTTTTCTGTGGCCTCTCTTTTCTGTGGCCTCTCCTCTTCTCTGTGGCCTCTCCTCTTCTCTGTGGCCTCTCCTCTTCTCTGTGGCCTCTCCTCTTCTCTGCGGCCGCTGCTCTTCTCTGCGGCTGCTCCTCTTCTCTGCGGCCGCTCCTCTTCTCTGCGGCTTCTCTTCTCTGCGGCAGCTCCAGCTCAGCTCGGCCCTCGCACTGTAAGTTGTCCCGGCGCCCTCGTCCCCTACGCCACATGCGGTATTGGGGCAGATTTTAGAGGCCGTCCTCAGGACAGATATTACCAACCCGTCTATGACAGTATTGGACACGGCTGGGTTGGGATCTTTGAGGGTTAATTTTCGGATGTCCCTTCCAGTGCCTTCTAAACAGATTGCGACAAAAGTAATTATCATTGTCTGCTCGGTGTCCTGACCACCGGAGACTCCAGGAAAAAAAAACATTCTGTGCTCACTTCCAAAAATAAATCCATTGACGCTAATGAGGAGCAACAGCCATTTGTGTCATAACCTACTTGTCAGAGCGCGGCGGATGGAGGCGGGAGGGACGAGCGCTGCACCGGGCGTCACTGTACGGAGGGAGCTCACTGAGACTTGGGATTGCTACATTTAAAGGGATATGCTGCACAGATTAGATTACTCAGGGGTCTGACCACCCCCACTGAACAGTCCAAAAAGAGTGAACGTAGCGTTTCTGCACTAACTCGACCGCCATTGTATCAAGAAGTCCTCCGTCCCCCCGGTCGGTGGATGTTTCTCCTGAAAACATCTTTAAAGGGGCTTTTCAAAAAAATGTGTTTAAGAAAAACCAGTGCTCAACTGGTGCAATTCCAAAGAGGTATACTTTCTTGCAGTGATGACATCACGTACATCCATGTGACCACTCCAGCCAATCACAGTCCTCAGTGGTCTTGTGTCATACATGCTCCCGTCACTGCTGGTCCCGTAGTAGTCATGTTCATCATGTACAACACTGAATAAGGTAAACTAAGACCAGCAAGGACCCCAGGGGCATTGGAGCTGAAGTCTGGAGCAATATATCGGGGGGTGCAGTGCATTTTTGTTCACCTAATTTTTTCTTGGACATCCCCTTTAAGCCAATAAACAGCTTTGGAGTATCCATGAAATTGGTGTCATTAATCATTTGTGGTGTCATGTGTTGGATCTTCAGAGGAATGGCCGCCCATTTAGGCCAACGCTTGGCAACTTACCACTGTGGCTCCTAAAAACATTTTTTTTTTCAGTGGGAGGACTCTCTTCTGTTGCGTACCTATGCTCTAATACAAACAACCGTTGTCTTTATGAAGCTGCCGTTTAAGGCCATCACCATACACAAGTTGAGCCCTGCTCTGGGCGTTGAGGGCTTCATCCACTATCTACTGATGAAGCCACCTCATCCATGGACTGGTTGGACAAAAGTCCCAGTGACTGGCAATTGTGAGGGCATCCTGGGGCAAAGAGTACGATAGGACCTCAAAATTCTGTATATAGAGCATAAATCGAGCTTTTTTGTAATTTTTTTTTTCCCTATAATCATCTAAACTGGGTCCTTTGGACAGAGCCCCGGTGAGAAGGGTCCACCTTTGTCAGCAGAACAAGAAAGCCTGCGGAGACACCATCACGTTTCTCAACGCTGGCAGGAAACTAGCCAGGTCTTTCACCGGGAAGGAACAACCACGGGAACGGCAGTCTCCAGTCAAGGAGACCACCTATGCCAAACATGGTATCCATCCACAGACAGCTGTTTCGGGGTATTTGCCCCTCATCAGTGTGGAGTAGGAAACTAGCTAGTGGGAGCAATGCCTAGTAGAAGACTACATAAGCAAGGATGGTTGACCTCCCTAAGGTCAACCATCCTTGTCACCTTTGTCAGCAGGACATCCGGCGATCAGCTGTGATCCTGGGGAAATCTGGCTGTAACTGTCCAGTTATTCTGCAGCACCTCCGCAGGAGAATGGAGGTATTACACAGTGTCCATTTACATTGGTGGGTAATGCCGGACAGGACAGGTCCTCCAGATCAAGAAACAGCCCCCCTCAAGAGATCGTGAGCAAAGAACCCCCAGGAATAAATCAGAGCATATGATTAGGGTGGTCCCCCACCTTCAGCCCCTACGTAGGGGCTCTTATCCTCGGTATCGATCAGGGTCTGTATCATTTCACACTTTGTAACCTCAGAATTAGATTGCAGGAGGCTCCCATCGATTTTCAGAGGTCGCTCGGCAGTTTTCACGCTTCCTGTTTAATATGGGATGTTAAATATATAATGTGCGGATGCCGTCAGATCAGCGGCAGCGGAAACCTTCACTATTCCCCATGGGACCGACTGGGAAGAGATACTTCATACATCAATCCTGGAAAATGGATACGGCCATGTGCACGTCTTCATCTATAGCCATATTGCTTGCATCCATGTGACGACGTTTGGGGCCACTAATATCTGTCCTGCGTGGCCCTCAGCGGGCGGACTGATGATCATGCTTGGTCCCGGAGATGCAGGGGAACATTAAGTAACCAATGTCCAACAGAAAATTACAAATTGTGCCAAGGTAGGAATGAATATGGCAAGTTTATGTGTTCCGATAAGTTTTATACCTTGGTCGTTATTGGAGTGAAATATTGGTGTCCATGACCAGCCATGGAGTGGTATTAGAGGGGACACCCAACATACCCAATTATATTATGGTGGAGTAGATGTCTGTTACCCCTCCAGGGGGGCAGACATTTCTGTGGGCAGAGAAGATGTTCTCAAAGGTTATGGACCACCATGGAGACCCCTATTCCAACACCAGCCCCTTCCCCTTCTCCATTAGATATGACCCTATAACTACTTGACATGAGCCGGTCATTGGGTCCCCCACCAATTCGACCCATCACCACTTTGATTATGGAGGTTCCTAAGGTGACATCATTATAGATATTACGCGACCGATAGGAATTTCTAGTCCTCATTGACTTTAAGGGGAAGTCCATTTATGACCTGACAACTAAGTAGGGGATTAGGATCCAACCACTGGGTTCCTTTTGGTCAACAAAAATGCGACTTTTCGAAGAGCAAGGAAGAATATAAATGGATCAGTGGTCGAGCTCTCACCATTCATTGTCTGCGGTATTGATGGAATCGGCAAAGAGCTTGGGGATGTTTAATGGGGCTTCAGGGATCGTGGTCAATGACCTCTCCATTGAATCTCATCAGGGTTCCTCATCATGGAGATTAGTAGGGGTCCCATTAGTCAGACTATGACTTAACCAATGGATAGGGGGTAAGATCTGCTCCAAATGTCCATTTAACCCTAGTGACCAGTAATTGGCTGCTTCACCCACTTGTCATGCCGTGGCACCAGTGTAAACGCCACCATGATGGGCTGCTCATGTGACATGCAACTTGGAAAGGAGAGAATACGGTAACAGTCTTCTTGATTTTGGGTTGTCCTAGCACATATCACCTCTGTCATTCACTGGAATAACATGCTGGTGATGCTAGGAAGACTCAGTACCATGAGGCTACCTGTCATTGCCACTCCGCTTGTAATAGAAGTCCCATGGTGACCCCATTAGAGCCTGTGATGAACTACCTTTAGGTCTCACCAGAAGCAACTAGTGTCGGGGAAGTCAAACAATATGGAGGGCTGGAGCCAGGAGGTAACATATGGAAAACAGGGATGAAGCAAAGCCGAAGTCAGAGCACAAGCCAGAGGTCAGAAGTCAGGAAGTCACGTAAGGTACGCTGGGGGGAAGCGGAGCAGAGGTCGGGGTACAAGCCAGAAGTCAGAAACCAGGAAGTCACATAAGGTACACTGGGGGAAAGCGGAGCCAAGGTCATGGTAGATGCCGGAAGTAATAAGCCAGGAATTCACGTAAGGTACACTGGGGAAAAGCGGGGTCAAGGTCAGGGTACGAGTCAGAGGTCAGAAGCCGGGGAACAACGTAAGTCAGGGACACAGGAGTAGAGGGGTAACAATAGGTCCAGGGTAGGAGGACAGGATCAAAGCACAAACGGGAGCCAGAGCACTTACTGCAGGCAGGAACTACGATTGGCTACGTTCCGGGTGATGTTGCTCCTTGATGAAGCTGGGGAGATTCCCCTCCCAACACCAGCACAGGAACCGAGGATGGGAACCACCCATCCACCAGCACAAAATACAAAACAGAACACCGGCTCTGCTGAGCACCACAAATCAGAACCATGACAGAGCCCTAATGATGTCTCCAAAAATGTGAGCAGAACAAAAAGAAGACATGGAAGGCTGGGGCCAGAGCAGGCGGACCACCGCAGGTCCAGCCATGAGTACGAACCCCTGGTAGAAACCTGTACCCCCTGGGCAAAACACTTGTAGGAGCACAGTCTTCCCCATGTAAGTCTATGGGCGTTATGAAGACTTGTGTGGCCTCGCCTAGGCAGGGACTGGGGCATGGACCTAGTTTGGGTCAGGTAGGAGCCATATTGGAAAAATCCTTAGAAGACTTTAGAGGACAATCTGAGCCGGATGGAACTTCCTATGTTTTTCTTAATTTTTCTTAAAATGAGAATGAAAAGAACATGAAAGACAAAGCCGTCCTCGGATGATGCAGGACCGAAGTATTGTCTGATGTTGTTTCTGGTAACGTCAGGCGATTGTTCTCTGATTTCAGATAATTTGTTGACTGGGTTCTTTGTTCCACTCGGTGGAGAGCATAGAAAATGATAGGAAATTATCGTCAGGACGCGGAGTATCTATAATAAGAAGCGGAGGGAGCGCAGGCACGGCGGGGCCACATCTGGAGATTGTGAAATGTGCGGAAATATCACCCGCTCCACCAAGTGTGACCGGTTCCTCCGCCCGGCCAGTGCCTCAAGGAACAGGACTGTGACCAGTTCCTCCGCCCAGCCGGTGCCTCCAGGGACGGGACTGTGATCGGTTCCTCCGCCAGGCTGGTGCCTCCAGGGACGGTACTGTGACCGCCTCCACCTGCGCGGCCGATGCCTCCAGAGATGGGACTGTGACCGTCTCCCCCCGGCCGGTGCCTTCAGGGACGGGACTGTGACTGCCTCTGCCCGGTCGGTGCCTCCAGGGACGGGACTGTGACCGGGTCCGGCCGGCCGGTGCCTCCAGGAACGGGACTGTGACCGCCTCTGCCCGGTCGGTGCCTCCAGGAACGGGACTGTGACCGCCTCTGCTTGGCCGATGCCTCCAGGGACAGGACTGTGACCGCCTCCGCCCAGCCTGTGTCTCCAGGGATGGGACTGTGACTGGGTCCGGCCGATGCCTCCAGGGACGTGCCTGTGACCGCCTCCGCCCGGCCGGTGCCTCCAGGGAAGGGCCTGTGACCGCCTCCGCCCGGCCAGTGCCTCCAGGGACGGGACTGTGACTGGGTCCACCCGGCCAGTGCCTCCAGGGACGGGACTATGACCGCCTCCGCCCGGCCGGTGCCTCCAGGGACGGGACTGTGACCGGCTCTAGTGGCGTCTGGATGTCGGGGAGTCTCAGATCACGGGTGGTCAGATCATAAGATCCGTCGAGGGAGAAGAAACAGATAAATGACATTAAAGCCAATGATGTACAGAATTAAAATATGGGGCCCCCAAAAAATATCCTGAATCTTTAGGCACAGGATAATGACTGTGAGGCAAATCCCGGGATATGAAGATGAATTATGACTCCAGTCATAATCCCTCATCACTCCCTGGCAGTGCCCCCTCCCTTCTTGTTCTCAGTGTTCCACTCACACCTCCATGGCCATGTCCTGTGATATGGAGATGAGGTGGTGTGGGAACAATGGACACAGGATGACTCCCTGCCGTCACCCTGTAACAAGAGTTGTATCTCATTAGCAAGGCTATGGAACTAGCTAGACAGAACGACTCCAGTAAAAAATGGTTCATATCTCGCAAGCCATATTTCCGATAAATATGGCAACCATAAAAATGGTGTCTCCGCATGCGGACGAGGCCGGCACACCCTTTTTATGGGAGCAGGACATTGGGAAATGCCCCAGGCGTGATATCAGCCAATGGGGAACTGGCAGACAGGTCATGAGTCCCCTCGTTCTGTAGCTAAATTCATAACTGTCACAATGAGAGCATTGGCGTCCGCCTACGACGCTCCCAGGCAAAGTTATGGCCAATATCCCCTTTGCTGGATAATTCTGATCCATGCAGGGGGAGTGGCAGTGCTTCCCTGTGAGGTCACTAAGGTAGGAGGGGACCTGGATCTGCCCAGGTTGATAACCCTACTTCGGCCATTTTCCAGCGTTCTTTTGCTGGGGGCACGTGTAGGAAACATCTGTGGGAGTTCCTGGAAACCTGGTCTACAGCGCCCCCCTGTGGCCAGACGCAACAAGGTAACTGCTGGAACTGTGTATGCCTGTTTGTAACCCATGCTTTATCTGTAACTTTACTCTGACATATGTATATTCTGTAGATCCCCTATTGTATATATTGTAGTTTCTAGTGTGCTTTAGGCTGATTAAATTATATAATTAATCTTGGGCTGTTCTGTTATCTCGATCTTGAATCCCACGTCTGTGTGTTCGGCTAATAGTTACCGTGAAGCGGTTGGTGGCAGCGAGTTTGTGCCAAGGATTATTGTGGGGAGGCCAGTGAGATTCGGGGAGATTTTATATATTCCGCCCGCGGAGGTCGGGGGAATATATACCCTACTCTCACCGGGGACCCTTCAATAATCGGCATAAGTAGTATAGCGGCCTCCTTGCTTATTGTCGGGCAATTCCATAATTGGCCTGACTATAAGAGGGGCGCTAGAGAGCGCGTCACGTGCTCTGTCTGTCGGTCGGGAGGTATAAAGGAGGGGTGACCCCCACTTGTTACCCCCCGATTGTGACGTACTGGTAGCCAGCGCGGGGGATTTCTGAGTGACCCCCCCGGTGGTTTGTGACATATTGGTGGCATAGCGGTGGGATCGAGATAATAGTGTGTGTGAGTGTGAGACCCATACTCCCAGACACTAAAGACTGCCTGCAGCAGCTGTGGCTGCTGGGGTCTTCAGACTAGCTCAACACTAGAGTGTCAGAGTGCAGATACTGTAAGGTGTGTGGAGGCATCAGGTGTCAGTTCTGTGTCAGTGACCAAAAGTCTGCAAGAATGGCTGATGGCACCAGGAGCAGAGCTATGCAACTGGCCAATGCTAAGGCAGGAGCCGAAGAGAGGGAGGACGGTGCTGTGGACAGCAATGAGGAGGTTGCCCACGAGTCCTCCAGGAGCTCGACGCCAGAAAACCGTTCTGCCGAGGACATTGCGCAACCTGGCACTGCTGGACAAGATGAGGAGGAGCTCACCCAAGGTTCCTCAACGAGCCAGATGCCAGCCCTCCGCTCTGAAAGGGACAGTGAATCGCCTAGCTCTGCAGCGTGCCGCAGATCACCACGTGCCATTCCACCGAGCCTGGGAGGCTCGGATAGCCTTCTTCAAATGGCTATGGCCCTTCTCCAGGCTGGAGACCAGAAGGGCTACAAGGAACTCCTGGCAGAGCGCAGGGCAGAGCGGCACGCAGAGCGTGAGGCTGCGGAGCGAGAGCGGCAGGCAGACCGTGACTACCAGCTGCAGCTAGCTCAGCTCCGGCCCTCATCAGCCACATGTGACCTTCGAGACACCAAACTTCCAAAGGTCCGTGTTGAGGACTTCCCAGTGCTGGAGAAGGATGGAGACTTGGACTCTTTCTTGACTGCTTTTGAACGGACTTGCTTGCAGCACCATCTGGACAAGGACCAGTGGGCCAAATACCTGACCCCCCGTTTAAGGGGTAAGGCCCTGGATATCCTTGGGGACTTGCCTGCTGAGGCAGATCAGGGCTACGACACCATCAAGCGGGCCCTGATCCAACAGTACAACCTCACTCCAGAGTCCTACCGCAAGAAGTTCCGGAGCCTACAGAAGGGACCAAAGGACTCCTGGGCTGACCACCGGCGGGCACTTGCCCGAGCTGCCGACCACTGGACCCAAGGCCTGCAGCTTTCCACCGGACCGGAGATCCTGGACTTGTTCATCACGGAGCAACTCTTGTGGAACTGCCCTGAGGATCTCCGCCAGTTCATCCGAGACCAGAAGCCAAAGGGGTCCACGGCTACAGCTGCCCTTGCCGATGACTACACCAACAACCGGGCCCCTGAGGCCAGGAGAGCGGCCACCAGCAGCACCTGGAGAGGGGGTAAGATGAATTCTGCGACTGCCCCACCTGCCCCTAGACTGCAGGGGGTGTCCCCCTCAACTCCCCTCTCCAGGCCCGTGGCGGAACCAAGACGGTGCCACCAGTGCAACCTACCTGGACACTTCAAGGCCATGTGCCCTCAGCGTCCCAAGGCCCCGGCTCCGTCCCCGTCCCAAGGGCCGCCCAAGGTGTATTGTGTGGGTGGGGGTGGTGGTAGGTCCCTGGACAGCTTCCAACCTGTCACCGTCGGCCGGTCTGTGACCATAGGACTGCGAGACAGCGCCTCGGAGGTGACTCTGGTGCGGCCTGAGATGGTGTCCCCCCAAGACTTGATCCCTGGAAAAACCCTCGCTGTCTCCGGGATTGGAGGCACTGACCCGGCGCTGCCTGTTGCTGACATTTATGTGGATTGGGGCGCAGGGCGGGGGGTGAGGGAGGTGGGGGTAACTGATCGGATCCCTGCAAACGTGCTACTTGGGACAGATTTGGGGCAGATAACCTCCCAGTTTGGGCCCCAACCAAGGGCTGAACCTTCAGCCAGTACTGACATGCCTCCGGACAATGTTAATGTGTTATCTATGAATGATGTAAGGGAGGAGGGAGTGAACTCTGATATTTCTGCTTGCATAGACACCATAGACACACACTCAGCTGCAGCTGTGACAGGGGAGGGGGTCAGAGAAAGGTGTGACAATGCCTCGACAAGTAACCAGCCTGTGAGCTGGGATCTGTTGCCCTCTGCAGGGATAAGCAGAGAGCAGGGTGATGCAGGGGGAGGACCAGTGTGTGGGGTGGGGGCTACCACAGCAAATGTGGGGTCCCCAGAGATTTCACAGCGGGGTTCTGTTGCTGCAGGAGGGGAACAGGCAGGTGAGATTGGGGCCGGTCCAGGAGCGGAAGTGCTCCCAGGTAAGATCTCGGTGCATGGTTCCCCCACAACCGGGGTGTCAGGAAGCCAGGTAGGTCTGCCTGAACCGGCGACTTGGTCAGGAACGGAGGAGGAGCAGGCACGACCCACGGTCGCAGCGGCTGTGGCCGCTGTCACCCGCAGTGGGAGTGCTGGAAGCCAAGGGGCCTCCCGGAGGTCCGATAGCTCTTCCCCTTCTGACCAAGTGGCAGCCGAGTCAGGTGGAGGCCAGGACACAGGTCCCGGGGTACTGACTGAAGATGTGACAGTCTCGTCGATTCTGGCCACATCTAGTCAGGGGTTTCAGGCAGCGTTAGAAGCTGACGACAGCCTGAAAGCTCTTAAGGAGCAGGCGGCACAGCCTCCCTCGGACTCGGACCCGGAGCGAGTGGTCTGGGACCAAGGACGGCTGTACCGGGCCACGGTCCAGCAGGGTTCACCGGAGGCGTGGCCCAGGGACCGACAGTTGGTGGTACCCTATCCGTTCCGGACGGAGTTGTTGCGGATCGCACATGAGATTCCGATGGCCGGACACCTAGGGATCGCTAAGACCAAGGCCAGGTTAAACCAGCATTTCTACTGGCCAAAGATGGGGGCCGATGTGGCTGCCTACTGCCGTTCGTGTGAAACCTGTCAGAGAGTGGGGAAGGCGGGGCCACGCCCCAAAGCCCCACTGGTATCTCTGCCCATCATCGATGAGCCTTTCAGGAGGGTGGCTGTGGATCTGGTCGGCCCGCTGGCCATCCCCAGCAGCTCCGGGAAACGCTTCATACTGACGGTAGTGGACTATGCCACCCGGTACCCAGAAGCAGTGGCCTTGTCGTCCATTCGGGCTGACAAGGTGGCCACCGCATTGCTGGAGATTTTCTCCCGAGTGGGTTTTCCCCAGGAAATGCTCACTGACCGGGGGACCCAATTCATGTCCCAGCTGATGGAGGCCCTCTGTAAGCAAGTCCAGGTGCGACATCTGGTGGCCAGCCCGTACCATCCACAGACTAATGGCCTGTGCGAGCGGTTTAATGGCACCTTAAAGCAGATGCTTAAGATGTTGGTCGACTCCCATGGGCGTGACTGGGAGCGGTATCTCCCACACCTGTTATTTGCTTACCGGGAGGTTCCACAGGCCTCAACAGGATTCTCACCGTTTGAGCTCCTGTACGGGCGACGTGTGCGGGGCCCCCTGGCTCTGGTGAAAGAGGCTTGGGAAGGGGATTTGGCCACCCCTGGAGTGTCGGTTATCGAGTATGTCATGCGCTTCCGGGACAAAATGCAGGCCTTGACGCAACTGGTACACGACAATATGGCTCAAGCCCAGGCCGATCAGAAGCGTTGGTACGACCAGAACGCTTGTGAGAGGACCTACCAAGTGGGTCAAAAGGTGTGGGTACTGGTCCCCGTACCACAGGACAAGCTTCAGGCAGCCTGGGAAGGCCCATACCTCGTGTACCAGCAGCTCAACCCTGTGACGTACCTGGTCACCCTGGACCCTGCCCGTGGAAGGCGGAAGCCCTTCCATGTGAACATGATGAAGGCACATAATGAGCGGGAGGCATGTGCGCTCCCCGTGTGCAACCTGCCCGAGGAGGGAGAAGCGGAAACCCTCTTGGATATGCTAGCCCAGGTTAGGGCAGGCGGATCCATTGAGGATGTGGAGGTTGGCCACCAGCTCTTGGAAGACCAACGGTCCCAGCTGTGGGCCACCCTCCTCCCCTTCCGGGGGTTGTTTACCAACCAGCCCGGAAGGACTGACTTGGCTGTCCATCACGTGGACACTGGGGATCATCCCCCGATCCGGCGTTCAGCATATCGGGTCTCCCTGGAGGTGCAGCAACACATGCGCCAGGAGATTGACGAGATGCTGAAGCTGGGGGTGATCCAGGCATCCAACAGCGCTTGGGCCTCGCCTGTAGTCCTCGTCCCTAAGAATGACCGAACCACTCGGTTCTGCGTGGACTACAGGGGGCTCAATGCGGTCACGGTCGCCGATGCGTACCCAATGCCACGCATCGATGACCTGCTCGATCAGTTGGCCGGGGCTCAGTACCTGACCATCATGGATCTGAGCCGGGGATATTGGCAGATCCCCCTGACTCGCAAGGCCAGGGAACGCTCTGCCTTTATTACCCCATTTGGACTGTACGAGTCCACGGTGATGCCATTCGGGATGAGGAATGCCCCTGCCACTTTCCAGCGGATGGTCAACACCCTGCTCAAGGGACTTGAAGGGTACGCGGCCGCGTACCTGGATGACATTGCCGTCTTCAGTCCCACCTGGGAGGACCACCTAGAGCATCTAGCACAGGTGCTCAGGCGGATCCACCGGGCAGGTTTGACCATCAAGCCGGGAAAGTGTCAGCTGGCCATGAGCGAGGTCCAGTACCTCGGTCACCGGGTAGGTGGGAGAACACTGAAGCCCGAGCCTGAGAAAGTGGAAGCCATCGCATCCTGGCCCACCCCCAGGACCAAGAAGCAGGTGATGTCCTTCTTGGGGACCGCTGGGTACTATAGGAGGTTTGTTCCATGCTATAGTAGCCTGGCAAAGCCCTTGACGGACCTCACCAAAAAGAAGCTGCCCTCTGCAGTCGATTGGACAATGGACTGCGAGACAGCCTTCCGGGCCCTAAAGGACGCCCTGTCCAGCCCGCCCGTGCTACAGGCAGCCGACTTCACGCGGCCGTTTGTAGTACAGACCGACGCCAGTGACTTCGGCCTCGGTGCGGTGCTCAGCCAGGTGGACTCTGCGAGCCAAGAGCACCCAGTCTTGTACCTGAGCAGGAAGCTGTTACCAAGGGAAGTTGCCTATTCCACGATGGAGAAGGAGTGCCTGGCCATAGTGTGGGCCCTGCAGCGTCTGCAACCCTATCTATACGGGCGCCACTTCATCGTGGAGACGGACCACAATCCCCTCAGCTGGTTGCACACCGTCTCTGGGACGAATGGGCGATTGTTGCGATGGAGCCTTGCGCTCCAGCAATACAACTTCACCATTCGCCACAAAAGGGGCCGTGACCACGGTAACGCAGACGGGCTGTCCCGACAAGGAGAGGTCGCGGACGGGCGCACGGGGGAACACCGGAGTGTGCTGCCCCCTAGCGCCCTCAAAAGGGGGGAGGTGTGAGGCAAATCCCGGGATATGAAGATGAATTATGACTCCAGTCATAATCCCTCATCACTCCCTGGCAGTGCCCCCTCCCTTCTTGTTCTCAGTGTTCCACTCACACCTCCATGGCCATGTCCTGTGATATGGAGATGAGGTGGTGTGGGAACAATGGACACAGGATGACTCCCTGCCGTCACCCTGTAACAAGAGTTGTATCTCATTAGCAAGGCTATGGAACTAGCTAGACAGAACGACTCCAGTAAAAAATGGTTCATATCTCGCAAGCCATATTTCCGATAAATATGGCAACCATAAAAATGGTGTCTCCGCATGCGGACGAGGCCGGCACACCCTTTTTATGGGAGCAGGACATTGGGAAATGCCCCAGGCGTGATATCAGCCAATGGGGAACTGGCAGACAGGTCATGAGTCCCCTCGTTCTGTAGCTAAATTCATAACTGTCACAATGAGAGCATTGGCGTCCGCCTACGACGCTCCCAGGCAAAGTTATGGCCAATATCCCCTTTGCTGGATAATTCTGATCCATGCAGGGGGAGTGGCAGTGCTTCCCTGTGAGGTCACTAAGGTAGGAGGGGACCTGGATCTGCCCAGGTTGATAACCCTACTTCGGCCATTTTCCAGCGTTCTTTTGCTGGGGGCACGTGTAGGAAACATCTGTGGGAGTTCCTGGAAACCTGGTCTACAGCGCCCCCCTGTGGCCAGACGCACAAGGTAACTGAGTGAATTGCATACCTGTTTGTAAACCATGCTTTGCTTGTAACTTTACTCTGACATATGTATATTCTGTAGATTCCCTATTGTATATATTGTAGTTTCTAGTGTGCTTTAGGCTGATTAAATTATATAATTAATCTTGGGCTGTTCTGTTATCTCGATCTTGAATCCCACGTCTGTGTGTTCGGCTAATAGTTACCGTGAAGCGGTTGGTGGCAGCGAGTTTGTGCCAAGGATTATTGTGGGGAGGCCAGTGAGATTCGGGGAGATTTTATATATTCCGCCCGCGGAGGTCGGGGGAATATATACCCTACTCTCACCGGGGACCCTTCAATAATCGGCATAAGTAGTATAGCGGCCTCCTTGCTTATTGTCGGGCAATTCCATAATTGGCCTGACTATAAGAGGGGCGCTAGAGAGCGCGTCACGTGCTCTGTCTGTCGGTCGGGAGGTATAAAGGAGGGGTGACCCCCACTTGTTACCCCCCGATTGTGACGTACTGGTAGCCAGCGCGGGGGATTTCTGAGTGACCCCCCCGGTGGTTTGTGACAATGACACTATTAATAATTTTGAGTCTCTGACTGTTGATGCGATGTGTCTGTATTTCATGCGTAAGATTTCCTCTTGTGAAACCTAAAATAAAGTAATCATCACCCTGTATATTAAGGACTCATCACTGATCAGGAGCGAGCAATCAAAGACCCTGCGTATAATCAAGAGGACAACAATAAGGAAATCACAGCAGAGCGGGGGAAGGGCGTCCACATAATACAGCAAACCACAGACCTAGAAAAACAATACTGATCCGGAGTTACCTCCTGTATTATACTCCAGAGCTGCACTCACTATTCTGCTGGTGCAGTCACTGTGTACATACATTACATTACTGATCCGGAGTTACCTCCTGTATTATACTCCAGAGCTGCACTCTCTATTCTGCTGGTGCAGTCACTGTGTACATACATTACATTACTGATCCTGAGTTACCTCCTGAATTATACTCCAGAGCTGCGCTCACTATTCTGCTGGTAGAAATGTTTGACAATTGTACCTGAGCTCTTATAATGCAGGAGACAGTTTTGTTTTCTCATCAGATTGTGGTATTATGTGTTGGGGGCACCATATGGCGGCACATGGGGCGCTTACACTCCGAGGACCAGTCCCGGTTATTGAGTCTTGTATATGGGTTTTGTGTTACTATTGAAACAAATGAAATGATACATTGTAGAGACATGAAATAAGGGATAATTCTATGAGCGGAGACTTCACCATCGACCTGATGATTGTAAAGTCCTAATTATGGGACTGATGAAGTCACATGATCATTTGAATGGTTTCCATCTTTTAATTAAAGCATTGGCCGTGTTTATTGGACTGTGAATTGTGCTTCTGCCGAGGAGGGAGCTCCCGGGATCCTGCTTCAGTCTCTGCTTCCTTTTGGGTGATAAGATTTACAGATCATTAATTTTACAGTATCTGGAGCTTCAGCGTAAATAAAAGAGATGGTTCACTGGACTGAACTTCCCATATCCACGGGGCCGGCTACGAAAAATTACAAGTGATTGGAAAGGGATGTTTTATTTTTAATTTTTAAGACTTACATTAATTTCCTATGTTAAAGGTATTATAGATAGTAGTAGAGCACCCTCAATGATCATCTGAGCAAAAGGATAGGGCCCCAGCAATTCATTATGATCTACCTGCAGCTACCACTAGGGGGAGCTCCTTGTATACAGAGACACATGATAAGATCCTGTCTGCAGCCACCACTAGGGGGAGCTCCTTGTATACAGAGATACATGATAAGATCCTGTCTGCAGCCACCACTAGGGGGAGCTCTGTGTATACAGAGATACGTGATAAGATCCTGTCTGCAGCCACCACTAGGGGGAGCTCCCTGTATACAGAGATACATGATAAGATCCTGTCTGCAGCCACCACTAGGGGGAGCTCCCTGTATACAGAGATACATGATAAGATTCTGTCTGCAGCCACCACTAGGGGGAGCTCCTTGTATACAGAGATACATGATAAGATCCTGTCTGCAGCCACAACTAGGGGGATCTTCCTGTATACAAAGATACATGATAAGATCCTGTCTGCAGACACCACTAGGGGGAGCTCCCTGTATACAGAGATACATGATAAGATTCTGTCTGCAGCCACCACTAGGGGGAGCTCCTTGTATACAGAGATACATGATAAGATCCTGTCTGCAGCCACCACTAGGGGGAGCTGCCTATATACAGAGATACATGATAAGATCCTGTCTGCAGCCACCACTAGGGGGAGCTCCTTGTATACAGAGATACATGATAAGATTCTGTCTGCAGCCACCACTAGGGGGAGCTCTGTGTATACAGAGATACGTGATAAGATCCTGTCTGCAGCCACCACTAGGGGGAGCTCCCTGTATACAGAGATACATGATAAGATCCTGTCTGCAGCCACCACTAGGGGGAGCTCCCTGTATACAGAGATACATGATAAGATCCTGTCTGCAGCCACCACTAGGGGGAGCTCCCTGTATACAGAGATACATGATAAGATTCTGTCTGCAGCCACCACTAGGGGGAGCTCCTTGTATACAGAGATACATGATAAGATTCTGTCTGCAGCCACCACTAGGGGGAGCTCCCTGTATACAGAGATACATGAAAAGATCCTGTCTGCAGCCACCACTAGGGGGAGCTCCCTGTATACAGAGATACATGATAAGATCCTGTCTACAGCCACCACTAGGGGGAGCTCCCTGTATACAGAGATACATGATAAGATCCTGTCTGCAGCCATGTATTTGTCGCCTATCCAGGGGATTAGTAATTGTTCCCTTTTTGGGGAGCAGTTATTATTTATGGGGTACCCCTTATAAAACTATGTGAAATCGCTCCTGTAACACAAGTGAACTTTGATGACGATTTTGCTGCGAGATCCATTGAATTAATTGTTGTTGTTTTGCCTGTTGCTCGTCTTCGGTGTGTACTCAGCGGGGGACGGATGATATTTAATATTTTAAAAATAAAATTCTAAAAATAAAGAAATTAAAATTAAATTATGAATTTTTACTTTATATTAAAACATGTTTTTTTCATTTCCCTCCTTATTAAAAAACATTAGAAAATCTCTTAATGTTCATTAAAGCTATAAAGCGGCGGTTCTTCTCCTGCGGGGGGCGGAGCGGCGGTGGTATCGCACCCATAGACACTTTATTAAGTCTAGCAGGAAATTACACTGGAGAACGCGCAGGTCCCCATCACCTCGCTCAGTATTACAATAATGAATGTTTCTCTCCGTCTTCTCCTGGTTTGGGACTAATTAGCCTTTTCGCTGCTGCTGACAGTGTACGGATAATTAGCTGTATCACTTAATTTAACTCTTGTTTGTCCTGTTTACATTTTAAGCTCCTCCCACATAAATGTAGAGGTTTATTCTATATGTGGTTATGATGTGAATTTTTTTCTGTATACGACCCTGATCTCATGGTATGAGGGTAGGCTTAAAATTCAGCACCGATCATTAGCCAGTAGAGTGGAGAGCTGCCCAAAGATTGTCATCACGCCCTGGTATGACATAGCCAGAATGATGAAATCTGGTGGATCCCTGATACGTTCCTTACAACACGCACATTTCATCCAACAAAGGTAGGCTTAATATTCAGCACCGATCATTAGCCAGTAGAGTAGAGAGCTGTCCAAGGATTGTCATCAAGCCCTGGTATTACATGGCCAGTATGATGAAATCTGGTGGATCCCCGGTGCGTTTCTTACAACACCCAGATTTCATTCAACAAGGGTAGGCTTAATATTCAGCACCGATGATTAGCCAGTAGAGTAAAGAGCTGCCCAAGGATTATCACCACGTCCTGGTATGACATAGCCAGAATGATGAAATCTGGTGGATCCCCGGTGCGTTCCTTACAACATGCACATTTCATCCAACAAGGATAGGCTTAATCTTCAGCACTGATCATTAGCCAGTAGAGTGGAGAGCTGCCCAAAGATTGTCATCACGTCCTGGTATTTCATAGCCAGAATAATGAAATCTGGTGGATCCCCGGTGCGTTCCTTACAACATGCACATTTCATCCAACAAGGGTAGGCTTAATATTCAGCACCGATCATTAGCCAGTAAAGTGGAGAGCTTCCGAAAGATTGTCACCACGTCCTGGTATTACATAGCTAGAATGATTAAATGTGGTGGATCTTGATGCGTTCCTTACAACACCCAGATTTCATTCAACAAGGGTAGGCTTAACATTCAGCACCGATCTTTAGCCAGTTAAGTGGAGAGCTGTCCAAAGATTGTCACCACGCCCTGGTATTACATGGCCAGAATGATTAAATGTGGTGGATCTCGATGCGTTCCTTACAACACCCAGGTTTCATCTAACAAGGATAGGCTTAATCTTCATCACCGATCATTGGGCAGTAGAGTGGAGAGCTGCCCAAGGATTGTCACCACGTCCTGTTATTACATGGCCAGAATGATGAAATCTGGTTGATCCTCGACGCGTTACCTACAACACCCAGATGATTTCATCCAACAAGGGTAGGCTTAACCTTCAGCACAGGGACTCCAGGGTTTTGCCTAACACAAATTTATACACCCTGGTGATGCTACATGATCTTCGTGATACTTAGTATTTTTCACCATAGCTATGGTCGAGCTTAGGATTCTGTGAAGGACCTGATCTCAGCACTACTAAGGTCTTGGATACATGAAATAAGTACAGAATTGTAATTCATGGCATGTGGTCTGCAAATTAAAGCAGGGATATTTTATCAGCAGCCCTGCTGTGTTTTGAGATTGCGAAGGTAAGAAACGAACATCTTTTAGCCAAAATAATCTGGTGCGTTCCTTACAACACACAGATTTCATCCAACAAGGGTAGGCTTGACATTCAGCATCAGGACTCCACTGTTCTTTGTCTAATACAAATGAATGCATCCTGGTGATAGTACAGCTCTATGTGACACTGTTCTTCACCATAACTGTGTGGTCAGACTTATCAGTCTGTGAAGGGCCTGATCTCAGCACTTCTAAGGTCCTGGATACATGAAAGAAACAAGTAAATAATTGTAATTCAAGACATGCGGACTGCAAATTAAAGGATGGATATTTTAGTAGCAGCCCTGCTGTGATTTGAGATTGCGAGGATAAGAAACTAACATTTTTAACCAAAATAATCTACATGATTTGGAAGAAATGGTCACAATTTACCAGGTCCCTTATTGAAAGAATTGGACAGAATGTTTTGGTGACAGTGGGGGAAAGCAGCAGCTCCGGCGGTTGTGAGATGGAGCTCAGGTGGTGGTAAGATGGCAGATCCCATGTGGTGAGGCAACAGCTCCAGTGGTAGTGAGGTGGCAGCTCCGGTGGTGATGAGGTGTCAGCTCCGGTGGTGATGAAATGGTAGCTCCAGTGGTGGTGACGTTTCAGTTCCAGTGGTGGTGAGGTTTCAGCTCCAGTGGTGGTGAGGTGGCAGCTCCAGTGGTGGTGATATGGCAGCTCTGGTGGTGGAGAGATGTCAGCTCTGGTGGTGGTGAGGTGGAAGCTTCAGTGGTGGTGAGGTTGCAACTCTGCTGGTAATGAGGTGACAGCTCTGGCGGTGGTGAGGTGATCGCTTCGGTAGCGGTGAGGTGATAGCTGTTGTGGTGGTGAGGCGAGAGCTCCCTCTAGTGGTGGTGAGCTGACAGATCCAGTGGTGGTGAGGTGGCAGCTCTGGTGGTTGTGAGGTGGCAGCTCCAGTAGTGGTGAGGCGGCAGCTCTGGTGGTGATAAGGTGGGCGCTCTGGTGACTGTGAAGTGAGAGCTGTGGTGGTGGTGAGGTTACAGCTCCCACTAGTGGTGGTGAGGTGGCAGCTCTAGTGGTGGTGAGGTGGCAGCTCTAGTTGTGGTGTGGTGACAGGTCCCTCCAGTGGTGGTGAGGTGGCAGCTCTAGTGGTAGAGAGAGAGAGAGGTCTTGAGAGGACTAAAAATTCCATGTGCAAATATATTGAGAGAAGATATATAAAGGAGACAGATTATGGACGGCTTTTTAGGTCAGAGTTTGTAGCTGGAACTGGATACATTGGCAATCGGGAGTTTATGTAGGGATTTACAGAGGGGAAAAGTGGAAGAGTAGGGTGGAGAGAGGCTGGAAAGGCGTGAGAGTAGTAGTAGAGAAGCCACAGAGGAGGATGTTAAAGTAGTCCAGATGGGAGATGATGAGGGCACGCAATAACATTTTAGTAGATTGGGGAAAGGACGCATTCTGGAAACATTCTTGAGTTGCAGGTGGCAGGACGTGGTAAGAGCTTAAATGTGCTGTTTGAAAGACAAGGCAGAGTTGAGGATTACTTTGACACAGCGGTACTAAGGAACGTGTGATGTTATTTCTTGTGATGGATAACTCAGGTACGGGAGTTATGTGGGATCCGAGAAAGATAATGAGTTCAGTTTTGTCCACATTGAGCTTTAGGAAATGAGAGAAATGTAGAAGGCAGAGGACAGGACAAGGAGGAGGAGGACAGAGTAATGTAGAATGCAGACGACAGGTCTAGGAGGCGGAGAACAGAGTGATATAGAAGGTAGAGGATAGGTCTAGGAGGAGGACAGGTGCAGGAGGAGGAGCACAAAGTAATGTAGAAGGCAAACGACAGGTATAGGAGGAGGAGAACAGAGTGATGTAGAAGGCAGAAGACAGATCTAGGAGGAGGAGCACAGAGTGATGTAGAAGGCAGAGGACAGGTCCAGTAGGAGGAGAACAGAGTAATGTAGAAAGCAGAGCACGGTCTAGGAGGAGGAGTATAGAGAACTGGATGTTAGCTTTGACACTAAGTCATTAGTGTTTTTGGTAAGAGCAGTTTCAGTGGAGTCATGGGTAAAGAAAAAGTCAATCCAATGGTTGGTGGGTCATGAGTCTTTCCTCTGTTTCAAACTCTGCAGTGATGATCACTCCATTGATCTTGGCCATTGACTTTTCATGACTGAGATCAAGAGAGTCGCTCGCTTTGATCTCTACCATCTCATGGAGAATATATTCAGCTCTGATGACCACTACTGGCAGGAGACGTAGTCATGGGCTACTCCTAGATCTCGGAGGTAGAAGATGAGCGTGGAGCCATAAGCGTCTGATTACTAGTAGACCTGGAAAGTCGGTGGTTACCTTCCCCAGTCAGTCCAATGTTGCGTGATTCTTAGATGCTTCCAATCAATATGCTACAGACAAGTTATAAATGCCGCAGGTTTCCCCGATGGGTCCTGACCATGGCTGAACGTTGAGTGACACCAGGTGGGTCGATCATTTCGATCTCTTCCTGTATAAGCCATATCTACCCGCAACCGGCTGGAACCCCGCTCCGGCAATACTCCGGGAGATGACTACACTACAATTTTAATTATTAATTGTTTTTCCCTGTAATCTAAGCGTCACACGCGCTCACATATTTCACGGCTCCGAATGACTCATGACAAATGTTTAATTAAAATTCTGCTCATCCATCTCTCCTACCTGTTTTATTCAGGAGTCATAAATGAACATCTATTGTCAGATGGGAATAATACATGCATTTAGTGATTAAATAATTGAATTCTGTGGAGGCAAAATGAAGTATCCAAGCTCATTTCTAGCACAGGCTATAGATTCTCGTATTCCCTCGATTATCGACCTCTGACTCGCCGCTCTTCCAGGCTCATTCCGACTTCTCGGCTCTTGGTGGAGACAACGCTGTCTGCGCTTCCCTGGGATCCTCACCTGATCGGTGGAGGCTTCTGGATACTTACAGAACAATGTTCTCCAGTAATAACTCTTCCACTTACTATGAAACCCTCCTCTGATGACTCCTCGTACCTGTTCCTGCCATCCTCTTCGTGTCCTATTAAATCCCAGCCAACTAAATTATTGAAATGCTCCATTTTTGCTGCTGAAGGCCATTTATTTGATTGAGATCTTTGAAGTTGCTGAAGATATTGTATTTTGCGTGAAGTAGTTATATTTCACAGATCTACAAAGATGTCGTCTACTTCGGATAACCCATTTACAAATACAATATATACTATCATTTCTAGTAGCAAGCGTTGAGTTCATAGTGGGTCTCTTGGTGGGATTTTGACACTTTTTAGCTATATCGTTGATTCCAGAAGACACTAACTTTATGACAAACCCAGGAAAACTTAAAACTTGTCATCTTGACTCTTATTGTAGCCAGGACACCCATCATGTTAAATCAATAAACCATCCTCCCCCATCATTACCATAGCCTATAGTCGATCCATACATTTGTACAAGGATTCTTTGAAGGGGTGGTATGATCAAGAGCCAATAGCTGAGAATTCTGTCTTGATTTTCACAGCAGAATCTCCCCGACACCGTTACTACTCCCCTCCTATTTATGCTGGTTGAATCCTTCCATCCATGCCTGCTATAGTCTATTCTATGTTGGTCAGTAAGTTGTGGTGTCCCAGACTTATCATAGCCTACAGTCAATACATACATTTTAAGGCGGTTCCTGTGGGGGAGGTCTGATCTTGAGACAATAGCTGAGGATTGTCTTGATTTCCATGGCAGAAGCCCCTGACACCGTGATTGTCATGTTATCTCCAGGAGGTCCTCTGATAAAATAACAATAATCCATAATTATCTGGAGTTAAGTGCTTAAATATGGCTTCCATTATAACAGTGTCACACATAGTTTTGCACAAACTTTGCGGCATGTCATGGTGGCATTGGGCTTTGTTCAGACTGTAGATTGTTACACTCTGCCTGATGGTTTCTCTCAACTTGCTGTGTGGTGATTCATAGGCAGGATAGCAAGAGTTAATCTCTGTCTGCTTCCTCCTTTGGTCACATGTTGTGGTGAGGCCTATCAGGTCTGCTCCCCGCTTTTATTTATGCTGGTTGAATCCTTCCACCTATGCCAGATATAGTTTCCTCTATGTTGGTCTGTGAGGTGTGGTGTCCCAGACTTACTGGTGAAAGTTGTGCTCTCGACTTCATGCAGTTGTGGAGTTTACCCCCATTGTTTTGTATTTGCTTTCCTGCTCTTGTTTTTCATCCTGAATCTCTTATTGTCTTTACCTTTGTGTGTACATGCTGTGTGACAGAGTTTTGGTTTTCCATTGTTTATCTTTATCTATGGGTTTCATTACACTCCTTTCCCATCCCTCCATGGGGGAGGTGGAATCAGATCAGGACTGGTCATGAGCAGGGTGTTACGTCACCACCGGAGTCTGCTCCAGCGACTTCTGTTCCGATCACCAGGCGACGCCGTGTTCCTGCCGTGGATGGTGCTGGTGATGGGAGAGGAGTCGATGCTAGCGGCACCGGTGGGCGTAGGCTCCGATCATCCACTGGGCTGGGTTATCTTGGGATCTGCAGTAGCGCTGGCTGACTGTGGGTGGCGTGTGTCTTCCAGCTGAAGTTGCCAGCGTTCAGCTACAGCCAATGGGAAGACACCACACCCTTCTTATTCCCCCTCCTGTCACATGACCACTGCCAGAGATAGTTCTGATTTCCTGGCTCCTGTTACGTCCTATTCTGTTTTGTGATTCCTGTGTGCTGACTTCTGCGTGTTTTCTGACTACCCTTCTGCCTGCTGTTTTTGTACCTCCCTGCCCGATCCAGATTTGACCTCTGCTCCGTTTTCTGATTACGTCCTTGTCTGCTGATTCTGTCCCTGTTCTGCTATTCCTGGTTTGACCCTGCCTGAAGACTACTCTCATCAGACTGCAGCCTTCCACAGGTAGTGATCTCCAGGGCAATGTGTAATTCCAAATCCCTGTATAGGGGTTAAAGGGTTTCAGGGTTCTGAGGGTCCTGCTTGGTTCGTGGCTTCCCTCTAGTCTGTCCATTACATCCCACCTGAGTCTGTTGATCCAGGCAGGCGTTACACAGGGCCAAGAAGTAGACTCAGGCCTCTCCACCATCAGGAGTATCCTTGAGTTTAGGGATAGTATAGGGCCCTGTAGTCAGTGTAACAAACAGCTTGAAAAGTCGCTGGACACCTGCTTTACTTTGAAAATCTTGTGTCAGTCCTCTCTAAATGATACCAAGACTTTCTTGGAACTGTCATCTTCATGAAATGTGACCCAGGAGCAAGAGAAACATTAGACATTTGCAACAATGTTTCCTTTTCCATTTGATAATGTTAACATTATCAGCTACTGTCCAATAAATTGCAAAACGTCTCCATGTGGCAGTGTTTGTTCCGGAACACCGTTTTCTGTCTTGGATTTGAGCGGTGTCCTTCACAAGACACAATAAATGCCGCGCGCCTGTGTAGGAGTCTGACAAATTGCATTAGAATTTCCATCTGAATATCCCGGTATTGATGGTGTTGAGTGGCTCTTGTTTCTATGTGCTCGGTACATTTGCTTCTGTAGATCTCTTCTGGCTCATTCTTCTCTTGTGCCAGTGTCCTCACCGTGAATCCATTCACCGAGTCCATGGAATAGGTAGGAAATGCTGCCGCATTGTTGTGAACGGCACCGGTGTCGGGAAGAGTCAATGTTACATCGGTTCTGCACATTTTAAGCTGTTGACGACTCAGTAATGATATATCTCGTCCTTCAGTACAAAAATATGTATTGATGAGACAAAAATATTTAAGAAAATTAAATACTTAAAAAAAATCATTGTAATTGACTTTTTATGAATCCACATTGCAATGCAAATATTCATCCCCACATCGGTGAGCGGCGCCTTCTCCCCCCCCCCCACCCCCCCCGGCCTTGCTGTGTAAGAACTCGTCTGTTTCCTCCTGGTTAGTATTAGGACATTAATTCCATTTCCTAATATGTATTACAGGAAAAAAAATAAAGTCATTTCAGGTGACGGCAGAATTAGCGGCCATTATTGTATACACGAAGAATAACACTTTCTGCCCATTATATGACTTCTTTCACACATTTTTCTCAGTTTTTCCCTCTGCAGTCTCTGTATCTAATGTTATTTTTTTTCTGAGTTGGTTGCTAAAAACTTGAGCAGTTATGATGTCTCCCATACACTGCACACACAGACATGAGGAATTGCTGCTCTCCAGTCTCTATATAACTCATTCAGAAGTAGCAGCAGCAGCATGGAGGACATTATACAGCAGTACTGAGCAGTGAAAAGGTGAATCCAGCACTGGGTGAGATAAGTAAAAAAAAAAAAAAAAAATCTAGAAAGCAGCAGCATGGGGGACATTATTCAGCAGAACTGAGCAGTGTAGAGGTGAATCCATCACTGAGTGAGATAAATATAATTCTAGAAAGCAGCAGCAGCATGGAGGACATTATAGAGCAGAGCTGAGCAGTGTAGAGGTGAATCCAGCTCTGGGTGAGATAAGTAAAAAAAAAAAAAATCTAGTAAGCAGCAGCATGGAGGACATTATACAGCAGAGGTGAGCAGTGTAGCTGTGAATCCAGCACTTTGTCAGATAGATAAATACAAATTGAGAAAGCATCAGCAGCATGGAGGACATTATACAGCAGAACTGAGCAGTGTATTGGTGAATCCAACACTGGGTGAAATAAATAAACATAAATCAAGAAAGAAGCAGCCTGGTGGACATTATAGAGCAAAACTGAGCAGTATAGAGGGGAATCCAGCACTGAGGGGGATAAATAAAAATTCTAAAAAGCAGCAGAAAGGAGGGAATTATACAGTATTACTGAGCAGTGTGGAGGTGAATCCAGCACTGAATGAGATAAATAAAAAAAAATATAGAAATCAGCAACATGGAGGACATTATACAGCAGTAATGAGCATTGTATTCTATCACTTAATTCAGATTAAAAAATGTTTTGAGAAAGCAGTAGCATGGAGGACATTATACAGCAGTATTGAGCAGTGTAGCTGTGAATCCAGCACCTAGTGAGGTAAATAAAAAAATATAGAAAGCAGTTGTATGGAGGACATTATACAGCAGTACTGAGCAACATAGTGGTGAATCCATCATTGGTTGAGAAAAAAAAAAGTTATAAAAAAACAGTAGCATGGAGGACATTATACAGCAGTACTGAGCAATTTAGCTGTGAATCCAATACTGAGTGAAATAAATAAATAAATTGTATAAATTATCAGCATGGGGGCATTAAACAGCAGTAATGAGCAGTGTAGTCTATCACTTATTAAGATAAAAAAATGTTTTGAGAAAGCAGTAGCATGGAGGACATTGTGAATCCAGCACCTAGTGAGGTAAATAAAAAATTACTAGAAATCAGCAGCATGGAGGACATTATAAAGCAGTACTGAGCAGTGTAACTGTGAATTCAGCACTGGGAGAGATTAACAGAAATGATAGAAAGCAGCAGCATGGAGGACATTATATAGCAGTACTGAGCAGTGTAGCGGTGAATCCAGCATTGGGTGAGATACATAAACATAATTCTAAAAAGCAGCAGCAGCATGGAGGACATTGTACAGCAGTACTGAGCAGTGTACTGGTGAATCTATCACTGGGTGAGATAAAAAAAAAATTGTGAGAAAGCAGCAGCATGGAGGACATTATACAGCCAAACTGAGCAGTGAAGCTGTGAATCCAGCTCTTTTGTGTGATAATGGGCAGCTGTAACCTGATTTCTCAGTTAGGTCTGTTTTCTTTGGAAGACATCATTGTCTTGGGACATGTGATGCCCAAGTGGTCCTGACTTACATAGACTTCAGAATACCGGGAGATTGGAGAAGTAAAGGCTAAGAAGAAGTCCGATAATGGAAACATATGCAGATACAAGGAAACATCACACTGTCTTCCAAAGTGTGGAGACTTTATTGCTCTAGAGTTTCCTATTTACATGAATGTTCTTCTGGAAGTTCTTGTAAACACAGTGTCCAACTGATTGACTTTGGGCAGACATCATCTCCTTGTGTAATACAAGGCGCTTCCCTTCCATTCTGGGTTTTTGCATAAGTTATCAATCCTTACAAATGTAGAAGTGTTGAGACTCTTTAAAATTAACTTTCATTCTGACCAAGCCCAAATCCTTAAGCCCACTTCCAAGCTTCGACGTCCAATTGATTGCTCTTAGGTTACGTCTTCTTCTGGTGCTGGCCACCTCGTCTCTATGTCCTTGGATCTTTCGTCCTGCTCTTCGGTATAAGACTTACCCCCGGTGAAGGCGGCCTGCCCTTCTATATAAGGCTTACCTCCCGGTGAAGGCGGCCTGCCCTTCTGTATAAGACTTACCCCCGGTGAAGGCGGCCTGCCCTTCTATATAAGGCTTACCTCCCGGTGAAGGCGGCCTGCCCTTCTGTATAAGACTTACCCCCGGTGAAGGCGGCCTGCCCTTCTATATAAGGCTTACCTCCCGGTGAAGGCAGCCTGCCCTTCTGTATAAGACTCACCTCCCGGTGAAGGCGGCCTGCCCTTCTATATAAGGCTTACCTCCCGGTGAAGGCGGCCTGCCCTTCTGTATAAGACTTACCCCCGGTGAAGGCAGCCTGCCCTTCTGTATAAGACTCACCTCCTGGTGAAGGCGGCCTGCACTTCTGTATAAGACTCACCTCCCGGTGAAGGCGGCCTGCCCTTCTGTATAAGACTCATCTCCCGGTGAAGGCGGCCTGCCCTTCTGTATAAGACTCACCTCCCGGTGAATGAGGCCTTCCCTTCTGTATAAGACTCACCTCCCGGTGAAGGCGGCCTGCCCTTCTGTATAAGACTCACCTCCCGGTGAATGAGGCCTTCCCTTCTGTATAAGACTCACCTCCCGGTGAATGAGGCCTTCCCTTCTGTATAAGACTCACCTCCCGGTGAAGGCGGCCTGCCGCCAGCGTTGAGCATTAGAGCAAGGTCTTGAATTGATGAGTGTTTCGGGAGATGTAGGCTTATGCAGGTGTATCATCTTTCATTGATTCCACACTTCTTTCAGTGGAGCGACTTTGGGAAGGTGATCTTATTTTAACCTTTGTTGCTCCCTCGAGGCCAATTTACGCTTTTACTGGCTTTTAAGTCTCGGTCGGACTTCAGTTTCTGGATTTGAACTTGTGACCAGAGCTGGCACTTTTTTTTTTTTCCTTTCTTCTTCTTGATCAGACCAAGGAGCATCTGTTGCCAGACAAGCATCCTAGAAAAGAAGAAAGGTCAAATGTTCAATAAAATGTTCCTCCCGTTGGTGAACGCTAATGCGTTGTGACTTTGCATGCTACTTTGCTGTTTGTTTCTTTGTCTGTGAATGTGCGGATAGAAGCGTGCCCTATATATACGCTTTGTTTTTCCGCTGTGTTCCACCATGAAACAGACGCCCGTGATGGGTTCCTCCAAGGTTTTCCGAGACGTTTGTCTGTTCACCTTATTTCACTCTGTTAAGGATTGGTCACTTCTCCTGCGCTCTTGGCTACATAACTCGGAGCGGAGTGTTTGACAGATAATGGTTTTCCGAAACGGTGACACGGAGCAGCGCTTTCCTCCTGCTTTTATCTGTCACAATGGCTTATGTCGGCTTCCCTTACAAATATTGTCTACCATGTAAGTTAAAAAGTATTCCAAACCATTTAGCACATCCAAAGTTTAGGCAACCGGTCTAGTGAAGTATCCGAGGCGAAGCTGTAAGGGGTGCGGAGGACTCAGTCACACTCGGGTTCTGGACCTTTGGGGGAGGGGGTATTGAAGGTGTCACCGGCACATAGGAAGATGTCATCGGCACATAGGAAGATGTCACCGGCACATAGGAAGATGTCACCGGCACATAGGAAGGTGTCACCGGCACATAGGAAGGTGTCACCGGCACATAGGAAGAGGTCACCGGCACATAGGAAGAGGTCCCTGGCACATAGGATGGTGTCACCGGCACATAGGATGGTGTCACCGGCACATAGGAAGAGGTCACCGGCACATAGGAAGGTGTCACCGGCACATAGGAAGAGGTCACCGGCACATAGGAAGAGGTCACCGGCACATAGTTAGCTGTCGCCGGCACATAGGAAGATGGCAATAGCTTATATCTGGGCACAGTATGGGGGTGTCATTGAGGCACTGCCAGTCACCATTATTTGTGCACAGTATCGGAGTGTCTTTGAGGCACTGCCAGTCACCATTATTTGTGCACAGTATGGGAGTACCTTTTGAGGCATTGGCAGTCACCATTATTTGGGCACAGTATGGGAGTGTCTTTGAGGCACTGCCAGTCACCATTATTTGGGCACAGTATGGGAGTGTCTTTGAGGCACTGCCAGTCACCATTATTTGTGCACAGTACGGGAGTACCTTTTGAGGCATTGGCAGTCACCATTATTTGGGCACAGTATGGGAGTACCTTTTTGAGGCATTGGCAGTCACCATTATTTGGGCACAGTATGGGAGTGTCTTTGAGGCACTGCCAGTCACCATTATTTGGGCACAGTATGGGAGTGTCTTTGAGGCACTGCCAGTCACCATTATTTGGGCACAGTATGGGAGTGTCTTTGAGGCACTGCCAGTCACCATTATTTGGGCACAGTATGGGAGTACCTTTTGAGGCACTGCCAGTCACCATTATTTGGACACAGTATGGGAGTGTCTTTGAGGCACTGCCAGTCACCATTATTTGGGCACAGTATGGGGGTGTCTTTGAGGCACTGCCAGTCACCATTATTTGGGCACAGTATGGAAGTGTCTTTGAGGCGCTGCCTGTCACCATTATTTGGGCACATTATGGGAGTGTCTTTGAGGCACTGCCAGTCACCATTATTTGGGCACAGTATGGGAGTGTCTTTGAGGCACTGCCAGTCACCATTATTTGGGCACAGTATGGGGGTGTCTTTGAGGCACTGCCAGTCACCATTATTTGGGCACAGTATGGGGGTGTCTTTGAGGCACTGCCAGTCACCATTATTTGGGCACAGTATGGGGGTGTCTTTGAGGCACTGGCAGTCACCATTATTTGGGCACAGTATGGGGGTGTCTTTGAGGCACTGCCAGACACCATTATTTGGGCACGGTATGGGAGTACCTTTGAGGCACTGCCAGTCACCATTATTTGGGCACAGTATGGGGGTGTCTTTGAGGCACTGGCAGTCACCATTATTTGGGCACAGTATGGGGGTGTCTTTGAGGCACTGCCAGTCACCATTATTTGGGCACAGTATGGGAGTACCTTTGAGGCGCTGCCAGTCACCATTATTTGGGCACAGTATGGGAGTACCTTTGAGGCACTGCCAGTCACCATTATTTGGGCACAGTATGGGGGTGTCTTTGAGGCACTGCCAGTCACCATTATTTGGGAACTGTATGGGAGTATCTTTGAGGCACTGCCAGTCACTATTATTTGGGCACAGTATGGGAGTATATTTGAGGCACTGCCAGGCACCATTATTTGGGCACAGTATGGGAGTACCTTTGAGGCACTGCCAGTCACCATTATTTGGGCACAGTATGGGAGTATCTTTGAGGCACTGGCAGTCACCATTATTTTGGCACAGTATGAGAGTGTCTTTGAGGCACTGGCAGTCACCATTATTTGGGCACAGTATGGGAGTATCTTTGAGGCACTGGCAGTCACCATTATTTGGGCACAGTATGAGAGTGTCTTTGAGGCACTGCCAGTCACCATTATTTGGGCACAGTATGGGAGTATCTTTGAGGCACTGCCAGTCACCATTATTTGGGCACAGTATGGGAGTGTCTTTCAGGCACTGGCAGTCACTATTATTTGGGCACAGTATGGGAGTGTCGTTAAGGCACTGCCAGTCACCATTATTTGGGCACAGTATGGGAGTATCTTTGAGGCACTGGCAGTCACCATTATTTGGGCACAGTATGGGGGTGTCTTTCAGGCACTGCCAGTCACTATTATTTGGGCACAGTATGGGGGTGTCTTTCAGGCACTGGCAGTCACTATTATTTGGGCACAGTATGGGAGTGTCTTTGAGGCACTGGCAGTCACCATTATTAGGGCACAGTATGGGAGTGTCATTGAGGCACTGCCAGTCACCATTATTTGGGCACAGTATGGGAGTATCTTTGAGACACTGGCAGTCACCATTATTTGGGCACAGTATGGGAGTGTCTTTGAGGCACTGCCAGTCACCATTATTTGGGCACAGTATGGGAGTGTCTTTGAGGCACTGCCAGTCACCATTATTTGGGCACAGTATGGGAGTGTCTTTGAGGCACTGCCAGTCACCAATATTTGGGCACAGTATGGGAGTATCTTTGAGACACTGCCAGTCACCATTATTTGGGCACAGTATGGGAGTGTCTTTGAGGCACTGGCAGTCACCATTATTTGGGCACAGTATGGGAGTATCTTTGAGACACTGGCAGTCACCATTATTTGGGCACAGTATGGGAGTGTCTTTGAGGCACTGGCAGTCACCATTATTTGGGCACAGTATGGGGGTGTCTTTGAGGCACTGCCAGTCACCATTATTTGGGCACAGTATGGGAGTATCTTTGAGGCACTGCCAGTCACCATTATTTGGGCACAGTATGGGAGTGTCTTTGAGACACTGGCAGTCACCATTATTTGGGCACAGTATGGGAGTGTCTTTGAGGCACTGCCAGTCACCATTATTTGGGCACAGTATGGGAGTGTCTTTGAGGCACTGCCAGTCACCATTATTTGGGCACTGTATGGGAGTATCTTTGAGGCACTGCCAGTCACCAATATTTGGGCACAGTATGGGAGTGTCTTTGAGGCACTGCCAGTCACCATTATTTGGGCACAGTATGGGAGTGTCTTTGAGGCACTGCCAGTCACCATTATTTGGGCACAGTATGGGAGTGTCTTTGAGGCACTGCCAGTCACCATTATTTGGGCACAGTATGGGAGTGTCTTTGAGGCACTGCCAGTCACCATTATTTGGGCACAGTATGGGAGTGTCTTTGAGGCACTGCCAGTCACCATTATTTGGGCACAGTATGGGAGTGTCTTTGAGGCACTGCCAGTCACCATTATTTGGGCACAGTATGGGAGTGTCTTTGAGGCACTGCCAGTCACCATTATTTGGGCACAGTATGGGAGTATATTTGAGGCACTGCCAGGCACCATTATTTGGGCACAGTATGGGAGTACCTTTGAGGCACTGCCAGTCACCATTATTTGGGCACAGTATGGGAGTATCTTTGAGGCACTGGCAGTCACCATTATTTTGGCACAGTATGAGAGTGTCTTTGAGGCACTGCCAGTCACCATTATTTGGGCACAGTATGGGAGTGTCTTTGAGGCACTGGCAGTCACCATTATTTGGGCACAGTATGAGAGTGTCTTTGAGGCACTGCCAGTCACCATTATTTGGGCACAGTATGGGAGTATCTTTGAGGCACTGCCAGTCACCATTATTTGGGCACAGTATGGGAGTGTCTTTCAGGCACTGCCAGTCACTATTATTTGGGCACAGTATGGGAGTGTCGTTAAGGCACTGCCAGTCACCATTATTTGGGCACAGTATGGGAGTATCTTTGAGGCACTGCCAGTCACCATTATTTGGGCACAGTATGGGGGTGTCTTTCAGGCACTGGCAGTCACTATTATTTGGGCACAGTATGGGAGTGTCGTTAAGGCACTGCCAGTCACCATTATTTGGGCACAGTATGGGAGTGTCTTTCAGGCACTGCCAGTCACTATTATTTGGGCACAGTATGGGGGTGTCTTTCAGGCACTGGCAGTCACTATTATTTGGGCACAGTATGGGAGTGTCATTGAGGCACTGCCAGTCACCATTATTTGGGCACAGTATGGGAGTGTCTTTGAGGCACTGCCAGTCACCATTATTTGGGCACAGTATGGGAGTGTCTTTGAGGCACTGCCAGTCACCATTATTTGGGCACTGTATGGGAGTATCTTTGAGGCACTGCCAGTCACCAATATTTGGGCACAGTATGGGAGTGTCTTTGAGGCACTGCCAGTCACCATTATTTGGGCACAGTATGGGAGTGTCTTTGAGGCACTGCCAGTCACCATTATTTGGGCACAGTATGGGAGTGTCTTTGAGGCACTGCCAGTCACCATTATTTGGGCACAGTATGGGAGTGTCTTTGAGGCACTGCCAGTCACCATTATTTGGGCACTGTATGGGAGTATCTGTGAGGCACTGCCAGTCACCAATATTTGGGCACAGTATGGGAGTGTCTTTGAGGCACTGCCAGTCACCATTATTTGGGCACAGTATGGGAGTGTCTTTGAGGCACTGCCAGTCACCATTATTTGGGCACAGTATGGGAGTGTCTTTGAGGCACTGCCAGTCACCATTATTTGGGCACAGTATGGGAGTGTCTTTGAGGCACTGCCAGTCACCATTATTTGGGCACAGTATGGGAGTGTCTTTGAGGCACTGCCAGTCACCATTATTTGGGCACAGTATGGGAGTGTCTTTGAGGCACTGCCAGTCACCATTATTTGGGCACAGTATGGGAGTGTCTTTGAGGCACTGCCAGTCACCATTATTTGGGCACAGTATGGGAGTATATTTGAGGCACTGCCAGGCACCATTATTTGGGCACAGTATGGGAGTACCTTTGAGGCACTGCCAGTCACCATTATTTGGGCACAGTATGGGAGTATCTTTGAGGCACTGGCAGTCACCATTATTTTGGCACAGTATGAGAGTGTCTTTGAGGCACTGCCAGTCACCATTATTTGGGCACAGTATGGGAGTGTCTTTGAGGCACTGGCAGTCACCATTATTTGGGCACAGTATGAGAGTGTCTTTGAGGCACTGCCAGTCACCATTATTTGGGCACAGTATGGGAGTGTCTTTCAGGCACTGCCAGTCACTATTATTTGGGCACAGTATGGGGGTGTCTTTCAGGCACTGGCAGTCACTATTATTTGGGCACAGTATGGGAGTGTCGTTAAGGCACTGCCAGTCACCATTATTTGGGCACAGTATGGGAGTATCTTTGAGGCACTGGCAGTCACCATTATTTGGGCACAGTATGGGGGTGTCTTTCAGGCACTGCCAGTCACTATTATTTGGGCACAGTATGGGGGTGTCTTTCAGGCACTGGCAGTCACTATTATTCGGGCACAGTATGGGAGTGTCTTTGAGGCACTGCCAGTCACCATTATTTGGGCACAGTATGGGAGTGTCTTTGAGGCACTGCCAGTCACCATTATTTGGGCACAGTATGGGAGTGTCTTTGAGGCACTGGCAGTCACCATTATTTGGGCACAGTATGGGAGTGTCTTTGAGGCACTGCCAGTCACCATTATTTGTGCACAGTATGGGAGTACCTTTTGAGGCATTGGCAGTCACCATTATTTGGGCACAGTATGGGAGTGTCATTGAGGCACTGCCAGTCACCATTATTTGGGCACAGTATGGGAGTATCTTTGAGACACTGGCAGTCACCATTATTTGGGCACAGTATGGGAGTGTCTTTGAGGCACTGCCAGTCACCATTATTTGGGCACAGTATGGGAGTGTCTTTGAGGCACTGCCAGTCACCATTATTTGGGCACAGTATGGGAGTGTCTTTGAGGCACTGCCAGTCACCAATATTTGGGCACAGTATGGGAGTATCTTTGAGACACTGGCAGTCACCATTATTTGGGCACAGTATGGGAGTATCTTTGAGACACTGGCAGTCACCATTATTTGGGCACAGTATGGGAGTGTCTTTGAGGCACTGGCAGTCACCATTATTTGGGCACAGTATGGGGGTGTCTTTGAGGCACTGCCAGTCACCATTATTTGGGCACAGTATGGGAGTATCTTTGAGGCACTGCCAGTCACCATTATTTGGGCACAGTATGGGAGTGTCTTTGAGGCACTGCCAGTCACCATTATTTGGGCACAGTATGGGAGTGTCTTTGAGGCACTGCCAGTCACCATTATTTGGGCACAGTATGGGAGTGTCTTTGAGGCACTGCCAGTCACCATTATTTGGGCACTGTATGGGAGTATCTTTGAGGCACTGCCAGTCACCAATATTTGGGCACAGTATGGGAGTGTCTTTGAGGCACTGCCAGTCACCATTATTTGGGCACAGTATGGGAGTGTCTTTGAGGCACTGCCAGTCACCATTATTTGGGCACAGTATGGGAGTGTCTTTGAGGCACTGCCAGTCACCATTATTTGGGCACAGTATGGGAGTGTCTTTGAGGCACTGCCAGTCACCATTATTTGGGCACAGTATGGGAGTGTCTTTGAGGCACTGCCAGTCACCATTATTTGGGCACAGTATGGGAGTGTCTTTGAGGCACTGCCAGTCACCATTATTTGGGCACAGTATGGGAGTGTCTTTGAGGCACTGCCAGTCACCATTATTTGGGCACAGTATGGGAGTGTCTTTGAGGCACTGCCAGTCACCATTATTTGGGCACAGTATGGGAGTGTCTTTGAGGCACTGCCAGTCACCAATATTTGGGCACAGTATGGGAGTGTCTTTGAGGCACTGCCAGTCACCATTATTTGGGCACAGTATGGGAGTGTCTTTGAGGCACTGCCAGTCACCATTATTTGGGCACAGTATGGGAGTATATTTGAGGCACTGCCAGGCACCATTATTTGGGCACAGTATGGGAGTACCTTTGAGGCACTGCCAGTCACCATTATTTGGGCACAGTATGGGAGTATCTTTGAGGCACTGGCAGTCACCATTATTTTGGCACAGTATGAGAGTGTCTTTGAGGCACTGGCAGTCACCATTATTTGGGCACAGTATGGGAGTGTCTTTGAGGCACTGGCAGTCACCATTATTTGGGCACAGTATGAGAGTGTCTTTGAGGCACTGCCAGTCACCATTATTTGGGCACAGTATGGGAGTATCTTTGAGGCACTGCCAGTCACCATTATTTGGGCACAGTATGGGAGTGTCGTTAAGGCACTGCCAGTCACCATTATTTGGGCACAGTATGGGAGTATATTTGAGGCACTGCCAGGCACCATTATTTGGGCACAGTATGGGAGTACCTTTGAGGCACTGCCAGTCACCATTATTTGGGCACAGTATGGGAGTATCTTTGAGGCACTGCCAGTCACCATTATTTGGGCACAGTATGGGGGTGTCTTTGAGGCACTGCCAGTCACCATTATTTGGGCACAGTATGGGAGTGTCTTTCAGGCACTGCCAGTCACCATTATTTGGGCACAGTATGGGGGTGTCTTTCAGGCACTGGCAGTCACTATTATTTGGGCACAGTATGGGAGTGTCTTTGAGGCACTGGCAGTCACCATTATTAGGGCACAGTATGGGAGTGTCATTGAGGCACTGCCAGTCACCATTATTAGGGCACAGTATGGGAGTGTCATTGAGGCACTGCCAGTCACCATTATTTGGGCACAGTATGGGAGTATCTTTGAGACACTGGCAGTCACCATTATTTGGGCACAGTATGGGAGTGTCATTGAGGCACTGCCAGTCACCATTATTAGGGCACAGTATGGGAGTGTCATTGAGGCACTGCCAGTCACCATTATTTGGGCACAGTATGGGAGTATCTTTGAGACACTGGCAGTCACCATTATTTGGGCACAGTATGGGAGTGTCTTTGAGGCACTGCCAGTCACCATTATTTGGGCACAGTATGGGGGTGTCTTTGAGGCACTGCCAGTCACCATTATTTGGACACAGTATGGGAGTGTCTTTGAGGCACTGCCAGTCACCAATATTTGGGCACAGTATGGGAGTATCTTTGAGGCACTGCCAGTCACCATTATTTGGGCACAGTATGGGGGTGTCTTTGAGGCACTGCCAGTCACCATTATTTGGACACAGTATGGGAGTGTCTTTGAGGCACTGCCAGTCACCAATATTTGGGCACAGTATGGGAGTATCTTTGAGACACCGGCAGTCACCATTATTTGGGCACAGTATGGGAGTATCTTTGAGACACTGGCAGTCACCATTATTTGGGCACAGTATGGGGGTGTCTTTGAGGCACTGCCAGTCACCATTATTTGGGCACAGTATGGGAGTGTCTTTCAGGCACTGCCAGTCACCATTATTTGGGCACAGTATGGGGGTGTCTTTCAGGCACTGGCAGTCACTATTATTTGGGCACAGTATGGGAGTGTTTTTGAGGCACTGCCAGTCACCATTATTTGGGCACAGTATGGGAGTGTCTTTGAGGCACTGCCAGTCACCATTATTTGGGCACAGTATGGGAGTATCTTTGAGACACTGGCAGTCACCATTATTTGGGCACAGTATGGGAGTGTCTTTGAGGCACTGCCAGTCACCATTATTTGGGCACAGTATGGGAGTGTCTTTGAGGCACTGCCAGTCACCATTATTTGGGCACAGTATGGGAGTGTCTTTGAGGCACTGCCAGTCACCATTATTTGGGCACAGTATGGGAGTGTCTTTGAGGCACTGCCAGTCACCATTATTTGGGCACAGTATGGGGGTGTCTTTGAGGCACTGCCAGTCACCATTATTTGGGCACAGTATGGGAGTATCTTTGAGACACTGGCAGTCACCATTATTTGGGCACAGTATGGGAGTATCTTTGAGACACTGGCAGTCACCATTATTTGGGCACAGTATGGGAGTGTCTTTGAGGCACTGGCAGTCACCATTATTTGGGCACAGTATGGGAGTATCTTTGAGACACTGGCAGTCACCATTATTTGGGCACAGTATGGGAGTGTCTTTGAGGCACTGCCAGTCACCATTATTTGGGCACAGTATGGGGGTGTCTTTGAGGCACTGCCAGTCACCATTATTTGGGCACAGTATGGGAGTATCTTTGAGACACTGGCAGTCACCATTATTTGGGCACAGTATGGGAGTATCTTTGAGACACTGGCAGTCACCATTATTTGGGCACAGTATGGGAGTGTCTTTGAGGCACTGCCAGTCACCATTATTTGGGCACAGTATGGGAGTGTCTTTGAGGCACTGCCAGTCACCATTATTTGGGCACAGTATGGGAGTGTCTTTGAGGCACTGGCAGTCACCATTATTTGGGCACAGTATGGGAGTGTCTTTGAGGTACTGCCAGTCACCATTATTTGGGCACAGTATGGGGGTGTCTTTGAGGCACTGGCAGTCACCATTATTTGGGCACAGTATGGGAGTATCTTTGAGACACTGGCAGTCACCATTATTTGGGCACAGTATGGGAGTGTCTTTGAGGCACTGCCAGTCACCATTATTTGGGCACAGTATGGGAGTGTCTTTGAGGCACTGCCAGTCACCATTATTTGGGCACAGTATGGGAGTATCTTTGAGACACTGGCAGTCACCATTATTTGGGCACAGTATGGGAGTATCTTTGAGACACTGGCAGTCACCATTATTTGGGCACAGTATGGGAGTGTTTTTGAGGCACTGCCAGTCACCATTATTTGGGCACAGTATGGGAGTGTCTTTGAGGCACTGCCAGTCACCATTATTTGGGCACAGTATGGGGGTGTCTTTGAGGCACTGGCAGTCACCATTATTTGGGCACAGTATGGGAGTGTCTTTGAGGCACTGCCAGTCACCATTATTTGGGCACAGTATGGGAGTGTCTTTGAGGCACTGCCAGTCACCATTATTTGGGCACAGTATGGGGGTGTCTTTGAGGCACTGCCAGTCACCATTATTTGGGCACAGTATGGGAGTGTCTTTGAGGCACTGGCAGTCACCATTATTTGGGCACAGTATGGGGGTGTCTTTGAGGTACTGCCAGTCACCATTATTTGGGCACAGTATGGAG
Organism: Anomaloglossus baeobatrachus; assembly: GCF_048569485.1. Lineage (NCBI taxonomy): Eukaryota > Metazoa > Chordata > Amphibia > Anura > Aromobatidae > Anomaloglossus > Anomaloglossus baeobatrachus. The sequence goes on along the minus strand of NC_134358.1, from coordinate 19,937,999 downwards.
TGTCTTTGAGGCACTGCCAGTCACCATTATTTGGGCACAGTATGGGAGTGTCTTTGAGGCACTGGCAGTCACCATTATTTGGGCACAGTATGGGGGTGTCTTTGAGGTACTGCCAGTCACCATTATTTGGGCACAGTATGGGAGTGTCTTTGAGGCACTGCCAGTCACCATTATTTGGGCACAGTATGGGAGTGTCTTTGAGGCACTGCCAGTCACCATTATTCGGGCACAGTATGGGAGTGTCTTTGAGGCACTGCCAGTCACCATTATTTGGGCACAGTATGGGAGTGTCTTTGAGGCACTACCAGTCACCATTATTTGGGCACAGTATGGGAGTGTCTTTGAGGCACTGCCAGTCACCATTATTTGGGCACAGTATGGGAGTGTCTTTGAGGCACTACCAGTCACCATTATTTGGGCACAGTATGGGAGTGTCTTTGAGGCACTGCCAGTCACCATTATTAGGGCACAGTATGGGAGTGTCATTGAGGCACTGCCAGTCACCATTATTTGGGCACAGTATGGGGGTGTCTTTGAGGCACTGGCAGTCACCATTATTTGGGCACAGTATGGGAGTGTCTTTGAGGCACTGCCAGTCACCATTATTTGGGCACAGTATGGGAGTGTCTTTGATGCACTGCCAGTCACCATTATTTGGGCACAGTATGGGGGTGTCTTTGAGGCACTGCCAGTCACCATTATTTGGGCACAGTATGGGAGTGTCTTTCAGGCACTGCCAGTCACTATTATTTGGGCACAGTATGGGAGTGTCTTTGAGGCACTGGCAGTCACCATTATTTGGGCACAGTATGGGAGTGTCTTTGAGGCACTGCCAGTCACCATTATTTGGGCACAGTATGGGAGTGTCTTTGAGGCACTGGCAGTCACCATTATTTGGGCACAGTATGGGAGTGTCTTTGAGGCACTGCCAGTCACCATTATTTGGGCACAGTATGGGAGTGTCTTTGAGGCACTGCCAGTCACCATTATTTGGGCACAGTATGGGAGTGTCTTTGAGGCACTGCCAGTCACCATTATTTGGGCACAGTATGGGAGTGTCTTTGAGGCACTGCCAGTCACCATTATTTGGGCACAGTATGGGAGTACCTTTGAGGCACTGCCAGTCACCATTATTTGGGCACAGTATGGGAGTGTCTTTGAGGCACTGCCAGTCACCATTATTTGGGCACAGTATGGGAGTGTCTTTGAGGCACTGCCAGTCACTATTATTTGGGCACAGTATGGGGGTGTCTTTCAGGCACTGGCAGTCACTATTATTTGGGCACAGTATGGGAGTGTCTTTGAGGCACTGCCAGGCACCATTATTTGGGCACAGTATGGGAGTACCTTTGAGGCACTGCCAGGCACCATTATTTGGGCACAGTATGGGAGTACCTTTGAGGCACTGCCAGTCACCATTATTTGGGCACAGTATGGGAGTGTCTTTGAGGCACTGGCAGTCACCATTATTTGGGCACAGTATGGGAGTGTCTTTGAGGCACTGGCAGTCACCATTATTTGGGCACAGTATGGGAGTGTCTTTGAGGCACTGCCAGTCACCATTATTTGGGCACAGTATGGGAGTGTCTTTGAGGCACTGGCAGTCACCATTATTTGGGCACAGTATGAGAGTGTCTTTGAGGCACTGCCAGTCACCATTATTTGGGCACAGTATGGGAGTGTCGTTAAGGCACTGCCAGTCACCATTATTTGGGCACAGTATGGGAGTATCTTTGAGGCACTGGCAGTCACCATTATTTGGGCACAGTATGGGGGTGTCTTTCAGGCACTGCCAGTCACTATTATTTGGGCACAGTATGGGGGTGTCTTTCAGGCACTGGCAGTCACTATTATTTGGGCACAGTATGGGAGTGTCTTTGAGGCACTGGCAGTCACCATTATTAGGGCACAGTATGGGAGTGTCATTGAGGCACTGCCAGTCACCATTATTTGGGCACAGTATGGGAGTATCTTTGAGACACTGGCAGTCACCATTATTTGGGCACAGTATGGGAGTGTCTTTGAGGCACTGCCAGTCACCATTATTTGGGCACAGTATGGGAGTGTCTTTGAGGCACTGCCAGTCACCATTATTTGGGCACAGTATGGGAGTGTCTTTGAGGCACTGCCAGTCACCAATATTTGGGCACAGTATGGGAGTGTCTTTGAGACACTGCCAGTCACCATTATTTGGGCACAGTATGGGAGTATCTTTGAGACACTGGCAGTCACCATTATTTGGGCACAGTATGGGAGTGTCTTTGAGACACTGGCAGTCACCATTATTTGGGCACAGTATGGGGGTGTCTTTGAGGCACTGCCAGTCACCATTATTTGGGCACTGTATGGGAGTATCTTTGAGGCACTGCCAGTCACCATTATTTGGGCACAGTATGGGAGTATATTTGAGGCACTGCCAGGCACCATTATTTGGGCACAGTATGGGAGTACCTTTGAGGCACTGCCAGTCACCATTATTTGGGCACAGTATGGGAGTATCTTTGAGGCACTGGCAGTCACCATTATTTTGGCACAGTATGAGAGTGTCTTTGAGGCACTGGCAGTCACCATTATTTGGGCACAGTATGGGAGTGTCTTTGAGGCACTGGCAGTCACCATTATTTGGGCACAGTATGAGAGTGTCTTTGAGGCACTGCCAGTCACCATTATTTGGGCACAGTATGGGAGTATCTTTGAGGCACTGCCAGTCACCATTATTTGGGCACAGTATGGGAGTGTCGTTAAGGCACTGCCAGTCACCATTATTTGGGCACAGTATGGGAGTATCTTTGAGGCACTGGCAGTCACCATTATTTGGGCACAGTATGGGGGTGTCTTTGAGGCACTGCCAGTCACCATTATTTGGGCACAGTATGGGAGTGTCTTTCAGGCACTGCCAGTCACTATTATTTGGGCACAGTATGGGGGTGTCTTTCAGGCACTGGCAGTCACTATTATTTGGGCACAGTATGGGAGTGTCTTTGAGGCACTGGCAGTCACCATTATTAGGGCACAGTATGGGAGTGTCATTGAGGCACTGCCAGTCACCATTATTTGGGCACAGTATGGGAGTATCTTTGAGACACTGGCAGTCACCATTATTTGGGCACAGTATGGGAGTGTCTTTGAGGCACTGCCAGTCACCATTATTTGGGCACAGTATGGGAGTGTCTTTGAGGCACTGCCAGTCACCATTATTTGGGCACAGTATGGGAGTGTCTTTGAGGCACTGCCAGTCACCATTATTTGGGCACAGTATGGGAGTATCTTTGAGACACTGGCAGTCACCATTATTTGGGCACAGTATGGGAGTATCTTTGAGACACTGGCAGTCACCATTATTTGGGCACAGTATGGGAGTGTCTTTGAGGCACTGGCAGTCACCATTATTTGGGCACAGTATGGGGGTGTCTTTGAGGCACTGCCAGTCACCATTATTTGGGCACAGTATGGGAGTATCTTTGAGGCACTGCCAGTCACCATTATTTGGGCACAGTATGGGAGTGTCTTTGAGGCACTGCCAGTCACCATTATTTGGGCACAGTATGGGAGTGTCTTTGAGGCACTGCCAGTCACCATTATTTGGGCACTGTATGGGAGTATCTTTGAGGCACTGCCAGTCACCAATATTTGGGCACAGTATGGGAGTGTCTTTGAGGCACTGCCAGTCACCATTATTTGGGCACAGTATGGGAGTGTCTTTGAGGCACTGCCAGTCACCATTATTTGGGCACAGTATGGGAGTGTCTTTGAGGCACTGCCAGTCACCATTATTTGGGCACAGTATGGGAGTGTCTTTGAGGCACTGCCAGTCACCAATATTTGGGCACAGTATGGGAGTATCTTTGAGACACTGGCAGTCACCATTATTTGGGCACAGTATGGGAGTATCTTTGAGGCACTGCCAGTCACCATTATTTGGGCACAGTATGGGAGTGTCGTTAAGGCACTGCCAGTCACCATTATTTGGGCACAGTATGGGAGTATCTTTGAGGCACTGGCAGTCACCATTATTTGGGCACAGTATGGGGGTGTCTTTGAGGCACTGCCAGTCACCATTATTTGGGCACAGTATGGGAGTGTCTTTCAGGCACTGCCAGTCACTATTATTTGGGCACAGTATGGGGGTGTCTTTCAGGCACTGGCAGTCACTATTATTTGGGCACAGTATGGGAGTGTCTTTGAGGCACTGGCAGTCACCATTATTAGGGCACAGTATGGGAGTGTCATTGAGGCACTGCCAGTCACCATTATTTGGGCACAGTATGGGAGTATCTTTGAGACACTGGCAGTCACCATTATTTGGGCACAGTATGGGAGTGTCTTTGAGGCACTGCCAGTCACCATTATTTGGGCACAGTATGGGAGTGTCTTTGAGGCACTGCCAGTCACCATTATTTGGGCACAGTATGGGAGTGTCTTTGAGGCACTGCCAGTCACCAATATTTGGGCACAGTATGGGAGTATCTTTGAGACACTGGCAGTCACCATTATTTGGGCACAGTATGGGAGTATCTTTGAGACACTGGCAGTCACCATTATTTGGGCACAGTATGGGAGTGTCTTTGAGGCACTGGCAGTCACCATTATTTGGGCACAGTATGGGGGTGTCTTTGAGGCACTGCCAGTCACCATTATTTGGGCACAGTATGGGAGTATCTTTGAGGCACTGCCAGTCACCATTATTTGGGCACAGTATGGGAGTGTCTTTGAGGCACTGCCAGTCACCATTATTTGGGCACAGTATGGGAGTGTCTTTGAGGCACTGCCAGTCACCATTATTTGGGCACTGTATGGGAGTATCTTTGAGGCACTGCCAGTCACCAATATTTGGGCACAGTATGGGAGTGTCTTTGAGGCACTGCCAGTCACCATTATTTGGGCACAGTATGGGAGTGTCTTTGAGGCACTGCCAGTCACCATTATTTGGGCACAGTATGGGAGTGTCTTTGAGGCACTGCCAGTCACCATTATTTGGGCACAGTATGGGAGTGTCTTTGAGGCACTGCCAGTCACCATTATTTGGGCACAGTATGGGAGTGTCTTTGAGGCACTGCCAGTCACCATTATTTGGGCACAGTATGGGAGTGTCTTTGAGGCACTGCCAGTCACCATTATTTTGGCACAGTATGGGAGTGTCTTTGAGGCACTGCCAGTCACCATTATTTGGGCACTGTATGGGAGTATCTTTGAGGCACTGCCAGTCACCATTATTTGGGCACAGTATGGGGGTGTCTTTGAGGCACTGCCAGTCACCATTATTTGGGCACAGTATGGGAGTATATTTGAGGCACTGCCAGGCACCATTATTTGGGCACAGTATGGGAGTACCTTTGAGGCACTGCCAGTCACCATTATTTGGGCACAGTATGGGAGTATCTTTGAGGCACTGGCAGTCACCATTATTTTGGCACAGTATGAGAGTGTCTTTGAGGCACTGGCAGTCACCATTATTTGGGCACAGTATGGGAGTGTCTTTGAGGCACTGGCAGTCACCATTATTTGGGCACAGTATGAGAGTGTCTTTGAGGCACTGCCAGTCACCATTATTTGGGCACAGTATGGGAGTGTCGTTAAGGCACTGCCAGTCACCATTATTTGGGCACAGTATGGGAGTATCTTTGAGGCACTGGCAGTCACCATTATTTGGGCACAGTATGGGGGTGTCTTTGAGGCACTGCCAGTCACCATTATTTGGGCACAGTATGGGGGTGTCTTTGAGGCACTGCCAGTCACCATTATTTGGGCACAGTATGGGAGTGTCTTTCAGGCACTGCCAGTCACTATTATTTGGGCACAGTATGGGGGTGTCTTTCAGGCACTGGCAGTCACTATTATTTGGGCACAGTATGGGAGTGTCTTTGAGGCACTGGCAGTCACCATTATTAGGGCACAGTATGGGAGTGTCATTGAGGCACTGCCAGTCACCATTATTTGGGCACAGTATGGGAGTATCTTTGAGACACTGGCAGTCACCATTATTTGGGCACAGTATGGGAGTGTCTTTGAGGCACTGCCAGTCACCATTATTTGGGCACAGTATGGGAGTGTCTTTGAGGCACTGCCAGTCACCATTATTTGGGCACAGTATGGGAGTGTCTTTGAGGCACTGCCAGTCACCAATATTTGGGCACAGTATGGGAGTGTCTTTGAGACACTGGCAGTCACCATTATTTGGGCACAGTATGGGAGTGTCTTTGAGACACTGGCAGTCACCATTATTTGGGCACAGTATGGGAGTGTCTTTGAGACACTGGCAGTCACCATTATTTGGGCACAGTATGGGAGTGTCTTTGAGGCACTGGCAGTCACCATTATTTGGGCACAGTATGGGAGTGTCTTTGAGGCACTGCCAGTCACCATTATTTGGGCACAGTATGGGAGTGTCTTTGAGGCACTGCCAGTCACCAATATTTGGGCACAGTATGGGAGTATCTTTGAGACACTGGCAGTCACCATTATTTGGGCACAGTATGGGAGTATCTTTGAGACACTGGCAGTCACCATTATTTGGGCACAGTATGGGAGTATCTTTGAGGCACTGCCAGTCACCATTATTTGGGCACAGTATGGGAGTGTCTTTGAGGCACTGCCAGTCACCATTATTTGGGCACAGTATGGGAGTATCTTTGAGACACTGGCAGTCACCATTATTTGGGCACAGTATGGGAGTATCTTTGAGACACTGGCAGTCACCATTATTTGGGCACAGTATGGGAGTGTCTTTGAGGCACTGCCAGTCACCATTATTTGGGCACAGTATGGGGGTGTCTTTGAGGCACTGGCAGTCACCATTATTTGGGCACAGTATGGGAGTGTCTTTGAGGCACTGCCAGTCACCATTATTTGGGCACAGTATGGGAGTGTCTTTGAGGCACTGCCAGTCACCATTATTTGGGCACAGTATGGGGGTGTCTTTGAGGCACTGCCAGTCACCATTATTTGGGCACAGTATGGGAGTGTCTTTGAGGCACTGGCAGTCACCATTATTTGGGCACAGTATGGGGGTGTCTTTGAGGTACTGCCAGTCACCATTATTTGGGCACAGTATGGAGTGTCTTTGAGGCACTGCCAGTCACCATTATTTGGGCACAGTATGGGAGTGTCTTTGAGGCACTGGCAGTCACCATTATTTGGGCACAGTATGGGGGTGTCTTTGAGGTACTGCCAGTCACCATTATTTGGGCACAGTATGGAGTGTCTTTGAGGCACTGCCAGTCACCATTATTCGGGCACAGTATGGGAGTGTCTTTGAGGCACTGGCAGTCACCATTATTTGGGCACAGTATGGGGGTGTCTTTGAGGCACTGGCAGTCACCATTATTTGGGCACAGTATGGGGGTGTCTTTGAGGTACTGCCAGTCACCATTATTTGGGCACAGTATGGAGTGTCTTTGAGGCACTGCCAGTCACCATTATTTGGGCACAGTATGGGAGTGTCTTTGAGGCACTGCCAGTCACCATTATTCGGGCACAGTATGGGAGTGTCTTTGAGGCACTGCCAGTCACCATTATTTGGGCACAGTATGGGAGTGTCTTTGAGGCACTGCCAGTCACCATTATTTGGGCACAGTATGGGAGTGTCTTTGAGGCACTGCCAGTCACCATTATTTGGGCACAGTATGGGAGTGTCATTGAGGCACTGCCAGTCACCATTATTTGGGCACAGTATGGGGGTGTCTTTGAGGCACTGCCAGTCACCATTATTTGGGCACAGTATGGGAGTGTCTTTCAGGCACTGCCAGTCACCATTATTTGGGCACAGTATGGGAGTGTCTTTGAGGCACTGGCAGTCACCATTATTTGGGCACAGTATGGGAGTGTCTTTCAGGCACTGCCAGTCACTATTATTTGGGCACAGTATGGGAGTGTCTTTGAGGCACTGCCAGTCACCATTATTTGGGCACAGTATGGGGGTGTCTTTGAGGCACTGCCAGTCACCATTATTTGGGCACAGTATGGGAGTGTCATTGAGGCACTGCCAGTCACCATTATTTGGGCACAGTATGGGAGTGTCTTTGATGCACTGCCAGTCACCATTATTTGGGCACAGTATGGGGGTGTCTTTGAGGCACTGCCAGTCACCATTATTTGGGCACAGTATGGGAGTGTCTTTCAGGCACTGCCAGTCACTATTATTTGGGCACAGTATGGGAGTGTCTTTGAGGCACTGGCAGTCACCATTATTTGGGCACAGTATGGGAGTGTCTTTCAGGCACTGCCAGTCACTATTATTTGGGCACAGTATGGGAGTGTCTTTGAGGCACTGCCAGTCACCATTATTTGGGCACAGTATGGGAGTGTCTTTGAGGCACTGCCAGTCACCATTATTTGGGCACAGTATGGGAGTGTCTTTGAGGCACTGCCAGTCACCATTATTTGGGCACAGTATGGGAGTACCTTTGAGGCACTGCCAGTCACCATTATTTGGGCACAGTATGGGAGTGTCTTTCAGGCACTGCCAGTCACTATTATTTGGGCACAGTATGGGGGTGTCTTTCAGGCACTGGCAGTCACTATTATTTGGGCACAGTATGGGAGTGTCTTTGAGGCACTGCCAGTCACCATTATTTGGGCACAGTATGGGAGTGTCTTTGAGGCACTGCCAGTCACCATTATTTGGGCACAGTATGGGAGTGTCTTTGAGGCACTGCCAGTCACCATTATTTGGGCACAGTATGGGAGTGTCTTTGAGGCACTGGCAGTCACCATTATTTGGGCACAGTATGGGAGTACCTTTGAGGCACTGCCAGTCACCATTATTTGGGCACAGTATGGGAGTGTCTTTCAGGCACTGCCAGTCACTATTATTTGGGCACAGTATGGGGGTGTCTTTCAGGCACTGGCAGTCACCATTATTTGGGCACAGTATGGGAGTGTCTTTCAGGCACTGCCAGTCACTATTATTTGGGCACAGTATGGGGGTGTCTTTCAGGCACTGGCAGTCACTATTATTTGGGCACAGTATGGGAGTGTCTTTGAGGCACTGCCAGTCACCATTATTTGGGCACAGTATGGGAGTATCTTTGAGGCACTGCCAGTCACCATTATTTGGGCACAGTATGGGAGTGTCTTTCAGGCACTGCCAGTCACCATTATTTGGGCACAGTATGGGAGTGTCTTTCAGGCACTGCCAGTCACTATTATTTGGGCACAGTATGGGGGTGTCTTTGAGGCACTGCCAGTCACCATTATTTGGGCACAGTATGGGGGTGTCTTTGAGGCGCTGCCAGTCACCATTATTAGGGCACAGTATGGGAGTGTTTATCATGCAGTGCACCTCACAAATTTTTAGATGCATTTTTGATCCATTCTTGGATATCTTCATATAGGATGTTATATTCTTAAAGGATCCCTCTGAGTTTTATCATTGCCATGATATCCTTACTATGCGATTTGTGGGGTCTGAGCACTTGGACCCCACCAACAATGTGAACAAGGAGTCCAGGGGTGATCCGGGGACCATTTTGCTTTTCTGTGAATAGTTTTGTCCAGTTTTACCCCATTTGCCCGGTTACAACCCCAATAATAAACAGCGTAATAGGATGGATGAGCAATAATAAAATCTGATTATAAAAGGTTCCGCATGTTACAGAAGCTTGGAGACTGAATAATGCTGGTCCGTTCATGTCGCCGGCGTCCCTGAGTCTGTCATATTAATATCATTGTATAACCATTATAATAACACCGGAGAATTACCTCACAGAGCCGGGGAAAGTTTGATATCTTTATATAACATCCTGATAATAATGGTAACATTGTGGCATAGAAATGTCAATAACGCTCTGAAGAAGTTACGTTACCATCGTTACCGGGACATTCCACCAACATTTCATATTTCCAGTAAAGTCTTTGTGAAGACCAAGAAAAAAAGGACTTTATAATGTAAAAACATAGAAGAAACCGAAAAGCCCAGAAACCTCATCTCTAAGATCATATAATATTGTTATCACTCAGAACAGAACTCCTCAAGGCCGAGGATTAGCAGCAAGGAAAGCCATTATCTGTATAGTAACTGCAATTACCGAGGGCACAAAATTACTGCCGAAATCACTTCTTACAAAACATAAAAAATATAATACTGCCCCTATGTACAAGAATATAACTATTCTAATACTGACCCCTATGTACAAGAATATAACTACTATAATACTGCCCCTATGTACAAGAATATAACTACTATAATACTGCCCCCTATGTACAAGAATATAACTACTATAATACTGCCCCTATGTACAAGAATATAACTACTATAATACTGCTCCTATGTACAAGAATATAACTACTATAATACTACCCCTATGTACAAGAATATAACTACTATAATACTGCCCCTATGTACAAGAATATAACTACTATAATACTGCCCCCTATGTACAAGAATATAACTACTATAATACTGCCCCTATGTACAAGAATATAACTACTATAATACTGCTCCTATGTACAAGAATATAACTACTATAATACTGCTCCTATGTACAAGAATATAACTACTATAATACTACCCCTATGTACAAGAATATAACTACTATAATACTGCCCCTATGTACAAGAATATAACTACTATAATACTGACCCCTATGTACAAGAATATAACTACTATAATACTGCCCCTATGTACAAGAATATAACTACTATAATACTGCTCCTATGTACAAGAATATAACTACTATAATACTGCTCCTATGTACAAGAATATAACTACTATAATACTACCCCTATGTACAAGAATATAACTACTATAATACTGCCCCCTATGTACAAGAATATAACTATTCTAATACTGACCCCTATGTACAAGAATATAACTACTATAATACTGCTCCTATGTACAAGAATATAACTACTATAATACTGCCCCTATGTACAAGAATATAACTACTATAATACTACCCCTATGTACAAGAATATAACTACTATAATACTGCCCCCTATGTACAAGAATATAACTACTATAATACTGCCCCTATGTACAGGAATATAACTACTATAATACTGCCCCTATGTACAGGAATATAACTACTATAATACTGCTCCTATGTACAAGAATATAACTACTATAATACTGCCCTCTATGTACAAGAATATAACTACTATAATACTGCCCCTATGTACAGGAATATAACTACTATAATACTGCCCTCTATGTACAAGAATATAACTACTATAATACTGCCCCTATGTACAAGAATATAACTACTATAATACTGCCCCCTATGTACAAGAATATAACTATTATAATACTGCCCCTATGTACAAGAATATAACTATTATAATACTGCCCCCTATGTACAAGAATATAACTACTATAATACTGCCCATATGTACAGGAATATAACTACTATAATACTGCCCTCTATGTACAAGAATATAACTACTATAATACTGCCCCTATGTACAGGAATATAACTACTATAATACTGCCCCTATGTACAAGAATATAACTACTATAATACTGCCCCCTATGTACAAGAATATAACTACTATAATACTGCTCTTTTATTAATTAACGATTGGCAAGTCATATATCGAGCCTCCTGAAGATCCGTGGCCGGAGAAACGCGTCGAGGCGACTCCAGGGCATTTCTGGGACAATCACATGACCCCCAATGAGCTAAGTGCCTGACTATCTCTTTATGCACTAACCCGGGTGGTTCCACCTGGTTGCTTATTGATATGCAATCTGTATGTGCAAATGCAATGACACCTGAACCGGCTTCCTGGGGCATATAAGTCGTCTGTCTGGAGGAAGCAGACAGCCCCAGGAGCTTGTGTATGTCTGAGTCCTATACATCATATTGCACTCTGCACTGCTTTATGCACTTAGTCTAGTATGCATATCATTTTCTATTGGAGTACTCTCTCTGCATAGTGAGTTGATTTGGTTACTCCGGATCCCTGAGAATACTATCTATATTATTAGGTTATATCTGATCAAGTATCATTCCAGGGTACATCGGAATTCCATGAAATAGTCAAGGCCTATCGGCCGGGTATATGTGTCCTAGTATTTCTGTCCACTAAGTTTGAATGTGCCCTCCCATAACCCTCCACTTTATCTATTTTCATGACTATATTGAGGGTCTATCTAGGGATTTTTTAGGGCTAGCCACCGCTGAGTGGGGGCGCCATTTTCGTATATTTAGGGTGCCAACCCCCGCGGTAGGTAGTGGACAGGAGGGAGGGGTATCAAATAGGGTAAGAACTTTACCTTCCTCCCTTTCTTTTTCCTACACATTTTGCACAAGGGTTTGTGGATTTTAAATATTATTAATAAAAGAGTCTTTTAGGGTTATATATTTTTGATTGTGACACTTCCCCTTCTTCATAAAGCATACTATAATACTGCCCCCTATGTGCAAGAATATAACTACTATAATACTGCCCCCTATGTGCAAGAATATAACTACTATAATACTGCCCCCTATGTACAAGAATATAACTACTATAATACTGCCCCCTATGTACAAGAATATAGCTACTATAATACTGCCCTCTATGTACAAGAATATAACTACTATAATACTGCCCCTATGTACAAGAACATAACTACTATAATACTGCTCCTATGTACAAGAATATAACTTCTATAATACTGCTCCCTATGTACAAGAATATAACTACTATAATACTGCCCCTATGTACAAGAACATAACTACTATAATACTGCTCCTATGTACAAGAATATAACTTCTATAATACTGCCCCCTATGTACAAGAATATAACTTTTATAATACTGCCCCCTATGTACAAGAATATAACTATTATAATACTGCCCCCTATGTACAAGAATATAACTACTATAATACTGCCCCCTATGTGCAAGAATATAACTACTATAATACTGCCCCCTATGTACAAGAATATAACTATTATAATACTGCCCCCTATGTACAAGAATATAACTACTATAATACTGCCCCCTATGTACAAGAATATAGCTACTATAATACTGCCCTCTATGTACAAGAATATAACTACTATAATACTGCCCCCTATGTACAAGAATATAGCTACTATAATACTGCTCCTATGTACAAGAATATAACTACTATAATACTGCCCCCTATGTACAAGAATATAGCTACTATAATACTGCCCCCTATGTACAAGAATATAACTACTATAATACTGCCCCCTATGTACAAGAATATAACTACTATAATACTGCCCCTATGTACAAGAATATAACTACTATAATACTGCTCTGCCCAGACTCTCACGCTGTGTCACATCTTTTTCAGTGGTTATTTTTACATTGTTGCAGATCTTTAGGTTCAGAATTTTATTGGACTTGTATCCATATAATTTTTTGCCTTCTTATGTTTTGTTTCTTTCTGTTGTATATACTGTATATAGGAGGATCATGCATCTCCATTTACAGATATGTCCCTTGCGGATTTCTTCTTAGTAGTGAATGCTCTTTACAGTTTTATTCCCTTTTTTGTTTTTCTTGCTTCTCCATTATTCTGAGATTTGCATAGTTCTTATCACTTGTTAGTACGATATAAGAACCTCAGCTTCTCCTAAGACTTTGTGGCCTGTGGTGTCCATCTTTGGCCGTGGTGTCCATCTTTGCCCGTGGTGTCCATCTTTGCCCGTGGTGTCCATCTTTGCCCGTGGTGTCCATCTTTGCCCGTGGTGTCCATCTTTGCCCGTGGTGTCCATCTTTGCCCGTGGTGTCCATCTTTGCCCGTGGTGTCCATTTTTGCCCGTGGTGTCCATTTTTGCCCGTGGTGTCCATTTTTGCCCGTGGTGTCCATCTTTGCCCGTGGTGTCCATCTTTGCTCGTGGTGTCCATCTTTGCTCGTGGTGTCCATCTTTGCCCGTGGTGTCCATCTTTGGCCACGGTGTCCATCTTTGGTCGTGGTGTCCATCTTTGGCCGTGGTGTCCATCTTTGCCCGTGGTGTCCATCTTTGCTCGTGGTGTCCATCTTTGCTCGTGGTGTCCATCTTTGCTCGTGGTGTCCATCTTTGCTCGTGGTGTCCATCTTTGCCCGTGGTGTCCATCTTTGCCCGTGGTGTCCATCTTTGCCCGTGGTGTCCATCTTTGCTCGTGGTGTCCATCTTTGCCCGTGGTGTCCATCTTAGCCCGTGGTGTCCATTTTTGCCCGTGGTGTCCATTTTTGCCCGTGGTGTCCATTTTTGCCCGTGGTGTCCATTTTTGCCCGTGGTGTCCATTTTTGCCCGTGGTGTCCATCTTTGCCCGTGGTGTCCATCTTTGCTCGTGGTGTCCATCTTTGCTCGTGGTGTCCATCTTTGCCCGTGGTGTCCATCTTTGCTCGTGGTGTCCATCTTTGCTCGTGGTGTCCATCTTTGCCCGTGGTGTCCATCTTTGCCCGTGGTGTCCATCTTTGCTCGTGGTGTCCATCTTTGCTCGTGGTGTCCATCTTTGCCCGTGGTGTCCATCTTTGGCCGTGGTGTCCATCTTTGCCCGAGTTGCCCCATTCTTGCTTTTACCTCTTCTCTCCACCCTCCTTGCTGCCTCTTATAGAGGAATATTTAGTCTTTTGGTGACTTTGATAAGTTTCTTGCCTTTGTTGTGTCATTCTTGTGCATTCATCTTCTTGGTGGTGAACCCCCCATCTGCGTACTCGGAGTGTGACTATTTCCAGAGGACTTTCCGTAACCTCGGATAATGTCATTGTGGAGTCGTCCCCCTTACCAAACACATTAGGATCACTTCCAATGCCCACGAGAGGCATTTTCTCACTCTCCTTTGTCTTTCGTTGGAGCGGCGTGTAAATAGCGTCCCAATCAGGCGACATAAAATTAAAGGATCCGAATTATCACCCAGAGAGGTGTCCCCATTATGTCTGAACACATTAAATGCAGCCACATTAAGTAAAGTACTCCGCTATTACTCAACCTTTTACAGCACCAAAAAAATCACCTCCAGAAATTCATCATTATTCCCTCTGGAATTATTTTCTGTTACTATTCTAGAAATATTTGCTGTCGCAATGCGCCCTCCACATGCCCCGCAAGGGCACATCAGTGAAGAAAAAATCAATAAATCCCCTTAATAAGAGAATCACATCAAAGTCAAGCGGCAAAATGCCCAAAATACCGGGAATTAATGAAGCCTGTACGTGAACTAGGAGCACGGATCAACATGCATGGTGCCAGGAACGTCTGAGATGTTTGATGCCTGGAGGTGGTGCCTTGGTGGGTACCGGGTCTCATCAATGCTGAGGAACTCTGGTCAAGACTGAATTTTGCTCAGAAGACATAGAGATCAAGGTTTATTAGGAATCTTTCCAGGATTAAGAGCTGGAACATGGCTGGAGAAGATAATGGATCTTGCTCCAAAGAGGTCTCCATGGAGGTAAAAAAATGGTTTGGATGTAGGAGCTCCCTTCAGTGTCCTTCCAGCAGTAAAGGCTGCAATGGGGCTCACCAGCATTGGTTGATTGTCCCCAGTGCGCAGTTTGGACATGGGCAACTCCCCCATCCCTGTATGTTAGTCAGATGTATGTATATGTATACATTTAGCATTCTAAATCCTTGAAAGACTTTATGTAGGAATATCCCCCATCCTGGTATATATGGCCCTCATCCTGGTATGTCTTCCATCCTAGCAAATATGTCCTTTAACCTGGTATATACTATACTCCTGGGTCCCTCCTTGTATATATTGTCCCCTTCCTGGTATATATATTCCTCTTCTGGGCCTCTCTTCCCCTTTTTGTTTATATACTGTCCCCCTCCTGGTATATATGTTCTTCTCCTGGGCCCCTCCTGGTATATACTGTATCCCTCCTGGTATATATGTTCCTCTCCTGGGCCACTCCTGGTATATACTGTATCCCTCCTGGTATATATATTCCTCTTCTTGGCCTCTCTTCCCCTTCATGTTATATACTGTCCCCCTCCTGGTATATATGTTCCTCTCCTGGGCCACTCCTGGTATATACTGTCTCCCTCCTGGTATATATGTTCCTCTCCTGGGCCCCTCCTGGTTTATACTGTATCTCTCCTGGTATATATGTTCCACTTCTGGGCCTCTCATGGTATATCTTGTCTCCCCCTTCTGGTATATATTGTCCTCCTCCTGATATATACGTTTCTCTCCTGGGCCCCTCCTGGTATATACTCTCCCCTTCTGGTATATATCATCCTCTTCTGGGCATCTCCTGGTATACATTGTCCCCCTCTTGGTATATACTGTCCCCCTCTTGATATATTCCTCTCCTGGGCCCCTCCTGGTATATACTGTCCTTCTCCTAATATATATGTTCCTCTCCTGTCCCCCCCCTGGTATATTCTATCCCTCTCCTTTTTTATTCTGTCCCCCTCCTGGTATATATGTTCCTCTCCTGGGGCCCTCCTGGTATGTACTGTCCCCCTCCTGGTATATATGCTTCTCTCCTATCCCCCTCCTGGTATAGTCTGTCCCTCTTTTTTTTTTTATACTGTCCCCCGCCTGGAATATACTGTCCCCCTCCTGATATACCGTATATACACTGTACTCGTCCTTCCCGGATCCCACGTCGTGCAGTATCCTTCTCTATAGCTGGCCCGCAGTGGCCAGCAGCGTTCATCAAAGTCCGTGCTATGGCAATGCATGATGTCATTGTCATGCGCCGCCCCAGTCCCGGGAACTCTGCTGAAAGCTGCCAGCTTCTGTTTGGCTGGCAGCGTGTATCGCAGTGCAGGGACCCGACAGTGTGATTGCAGTCATTCCGCCCCTGCTCACCGGCCATAGAAAGCCCATATCCATCCATTACCAGTGGAGAGCATTGTTGGTGATGGAAGCGAGGAGTCAAAGTAACTTTGGAAAACTGAAAATCAAGAAGAGCCAAAGACAGACATAGGCTTTAACTTCCATATATTTCTTGTTGTTGATAGTGATCTTGGTGGCACGGGGCCACATTGCAGGTTTGGTGTAGAGTCAGAACGTTGAAAGTTACACCCAAAAATTCAAACCTCGAAAATCTTGGCCAAAATTGCCATAGGGATTGTCTCGTCTGATATGCCTAGTTTGAAAATGAGTTACCAGTACATTCAGCTGCCAACCTCAAAATGTGCCCTAGACCCCCTTGCGAAAGCCTTGTTTTGCTGGTGAAACATTTTTCCTGAATGTTGCTTTTATTTTCTCTTAAGTCCTCCTGAATGGGGCAAAGAGCCTCTCTTTTCTGGCTCCTAGAGGGCGAGAACCATTAGGGCAGTAGTTCTAATGGAATCAACATTAAGAGAGGAGCCAAATGGAAACGTATGACCCTGCGTAGGATCAGGCGACATTTAGGTGCTATTTGTGGTCAATGTCTATAGAGACACATAGGGAGCTGTAAAAACAAAACGGCAGAAGATTTTTCAGCAACACTATTGTGATGCTAGACACTACGAGCAGAAGGGTAGTCAGACAAGCCGGGATCATAAGCCAGGAGGTAACGTATAACATTCAGGGAGCAGACAGAGACGTGGTCAGGAAGAGGTCCGAAGTCAGGAGCCAGGAGGTAACGTATAAGGTTCAGGAAGCAGACAGATGTGGTCAGAAGAGGTTTGAGATATGAAGCCGGGAGGTAACGTATAAGGTTCAAGGAATAGACCGAGACGTGGTCAGGAAGAGGTCCGAGGTCAGAAGCCGGGAGGTAACGTATAAGGTTCAGGGAGCAGACAGAGACCTGGTAAGGAAGAGGTCCGAGGTCAGAAGCCGGGAGGTAACGTATAAGGTTCAAGGAACAGACAGAGAGGTGGTCAGAAAGAGGTCTGAGGTCAGGAGCCAGGAGGTAACGTATAAGGTTCAGGGAGCAGACAGAGATGTTTTCAGTAAGAGGTCCGAGGTCAG
This sequence comes from Anomaloglossus baeobatrachus, assembly GCF_048569485.1. NCBI lineage: Eukaryota > Metazoa > Chordata > Amphibia > Anura > Aromobatidae > Anomaloglossus > Anomaloglossus baeobatrachus. The sequence goes on along the minus strand of NC_134358.1, from coordinate 19,920,204 downwards.
AAGCCAAGATCAGAGCACTTGCACCAGACGGGAGCCAAGAGCACACTGAGCAAACTTGAAGTATGACTGGCGAAGTTCACACAGAGCAAGCCCAGTGAAGAAACAGAGCAATCACCAGGAACGAGGTGCATCTGTGAAGGCACCTCCCAAAACCAGCATGGACCCTAGTGCTGAAAGACAACCTGTCAGCAAGTGCACAAGACACATAGCAGAGCATGTTCAAATGCAAAATGCTCTGCACAGCAGAGCTGTGACAAAAGCATTCTAAATGCAAAATGCTCCGCACAGCAGAGCCGTGACAGCTATTTACGAAGTAATTTTCTTTATTATTTTCGGGGGCACAATACAAAGAGTTGCTATTTGATTTCTTACCCCTGGAACTCTGATATACGGGTTTTCCCATAGGAGATTATGAATGACCGTGTTTGAAATCTAAAAGATACATTTTATTGCATTTTGTTTTCCAATTTGGTCAGAAGATTCAGCACCTTCCAATTAATACCCGAGTAATGAGACATCACAGAAGATTCAGGGTTCTTGGCTTCCTAAAGTGACAAACTGCTACAATGTGTAGCCAATACGGTATAGATGAAGACGCTGGAGAGGAAACATCGTCATCGGAGGCGATTTTCTTTTTCTCTTCTGACATGTGAAGGTGTTTGAAGGCCCCATGAGTTGAGTGTCTTTCGACAGGACTTGCAACTTTTTTGGCCAGCTCCACCAAGTCAGTAGAGCAGGGGTGGGACAAAGTATGGGAAACACAGATTGTGGTGCACCTTATGCCAGGAGATGAGAACATTTCTTGTGGAGTCATACTTTATTCCATTCATTACGTGACGTGCATGTCTTAGGGTACTTTCACACTTGCGTTATTTTCCTTCCGTTACAATCCGCCCTTTTGGGAAACAGCGGAATCCGTTAACGGATTCCGCTGTTTCCCATAGACTTGTATGGTTGACGGATTGTACCAAAAGGAGCTGCGTTGCTTCCGCTGGGCGACGCTCCGTTGCTTCCGCCCAGCGGGAGGAACGCAGCATGTAACGTTATTTTGAGCAGCGGAATCCTCTGGATTTCACTGCGCATGCTCTTTTTTTTTTTTTTTTTTTTTTTTTTTTTAAATCAAACTTTATTTTGGCTCGCGGTGGCCGAACGTTCAGCTGAGCGCCCGGCCGTCGGCAAGCGACAGCGCTCAGCTGAATGACCGGCCACCAGCATGCCCGGCCGCCGGCAAGTCACAGCGCTCAGCTGAGCGCCCGCCCGCCGGCATGCCCGGCCGCCGGCAAGTGACAGCGATCAGCTGATCACCCGGCGGCCGGCTACTGGGAGCAATCAGCTGATCACCCAGCGGCCGGCTGCAGGGAACGATCAGCTGATCGTTCACTATAGTCTGCCGCTGGTAAAACCGGGAAAAAAAAAAAAAAAAAAATCAAAACGAATTGCGTTGTTTTGCAGCATCCGTTGCATCCGTTGTGTCACTATATGCAACACATCCGTTGCATCCGTTACACAACGCAATGCAACGGATACCATTCAACGCAAGTGTGAAAGTAGCCTTAATGAATAAGATAGAAGTCAGCACAATTTACACCCAAAAAGTGGTGAAAGTACAATGATAAATTTCCCCCGTAATATGAGGATTCATGTCGGCATGAGTCACATGAAGACTTTTACAGACTTTGACAACTGTCATGGCGGCGTCTAGATCTGTTCAGACAACAGATTCTGACACTCTGCTTGATAACTTCTCTGATGTCTGTGATCAGAAACTCTGGCGTCGAACTGCAGATTGGTAGTTCATAGGCAGGTTAGCAAGAATTAATCTCTGCCGTTCTGCTTATTAGTCTCCTTTGATCACATGTTGTGGGGGAGCCAATCACATCTTCTCCCCTCCTATTATATGCTGGCTACATCCTTCCTTCAATGCCAGCTATAGTTTATCTAAGTTGGTCTAGTGAGGTGTTGTGAGCCAGATTATCTGGGGATTGTGGTACTTGTTGCTGAGTGCATTCTTGGAGTTAACACTTTTTATAGATTCCTTCCTGCTCTTGCTTTTCTCTTGAGTTCCTTGTTATCTATGCCTATGTGTTTGCAATGTGTTAGAGGTTTGGTTTTCCCTTGTCTGTCTTTAACTATTTTCCATCACACTCGTGCTCTGTCCTTCCCTGGTGGGAGAGGGCTATCAGAGTATTACTGGTCAGTAGCATATCCAGGCACGAGACTCAGGTATCTCCACAATCAGGAGTAAGCCTGAGGTTAGGGATAGACTAGGGTCCCCTAGGTTGAGGGACAGCATAGGAGCCCCCTTTTTCCCTCTTTCCTAGCAGTCAACTTGTGACAGCATATAAGAAAAAAATCTACCCCATGTCTCAAATGGACAGTTAATATTGTCTGTTACTTAGTAAGGCTGCTTTCACACATCCGGCTGTGCGGCACAATCCGGCTCTTTGCAGAAAAAACACAACCGTTTTTTTTTGCCGCCGGTTGCGTTTTTTCCGCATAGACTTTCATTAGTGCCGGATTGTGCCGCATGGCTTTGCATTCGGTCCGGTTTTTGCCGGATGCGGCATATTTAGCCCATGCGGCGGCCGGATGGAACGTTGCCTGGCACGGTTTTTTGTCCGGCAAAAAAAAAACGCACCGCGCCGCATCCTGTCGATGTGGCGCTTTTTCCAATGCATGCGTATGGACGCCGGATGCGGCGCGATGCGGCAAAAATCGCATCCAGCCGCCGCATGCGTTTTTTGCACTGCGCATGCTCAGTAGCGTGCCGCAACCGGCAAAAAACGGACGGGCCGCATGTAAAAACTTATGCAAAGGATGCGGTTTTTTCGCCGCATCCGTTGCATAGGTTTTAGAGCCAGATTTATCCGCAGTGCTAAAACCGGAGGTGTGAAAGCAGCCTAATTTTTGTCTTGGCAAATCTATGGGAAGTAGCGTAAAAGAGCTGAGCTATTGCTCACCAATGCTTGCAAACTACAACTCCTATCATGCAGAGAGTCACAGGTTGAAGACCACTAGTTTCTGCTCTGCCTGGCACACAACTGGAAAGGACACTTGGAAAGGAGGATTGGGTCCAACCGTTGTCAGTCTACATTGCAGGTAGCTGATTGGTTGAGAGCAGGGTTCACATTACAATTCTCCTAAATGTCCTTTTCAGCCGGATCCCAGACACAAAATATATGTATCCCATTACTAGATATGGGAGCATTTCTATTAATAAGGTATTTGTACAAGGAAACCTCAAGGAATGATATAGTGAGTCAATATATATGGGACACATAAAGTCTTGGGGCAAGACGTAAAGAATAACCAATACTGATAATTCTGGAATTGTTGCCAATCCTGTCTGAATCGGGGACAACCTTGTGAGATATTCGTTGGTATGTGGATATCATTGATTGACATTGTTGGAGCCGTCCATTTCGGTGATGATATCATCCGTCCCGTATGTCACTTTCAGCTATCGGATATCACCGGCTGCAGATTTGTGCCAAGCTCAGAGCAGATACTGTCTCGTCTTACGAGCCGCCCGAGCATCACCTTTCCACTGAGTCAGCCGTCCGCTAATGGCTTCTGGATAATAGGTGGATACATCCTAAAGATTTCTCTTCGGATTGTGGCCAAATTGACTTAAGATCACATCTCCTATATAATGAGAAGCGGTGTCCTCAGATCATCACTCACTCCGGAGACACTGATGTCCAATTTGAAGCCAGAGAAGAGTCCTTACGATTTAAAGCACTTAAGAAAATGTAGCAATTAACAGCGGAGAGTGTATACTTAGGATAATGTATTTAATAGACTGGATTACATTTCATTTTAGAAAATCTCACCGGAGACTTCATTCACGATGAACGCCCAACATTTACAAAAATGAAGATAGACGTTGTCTACGTGAGGAAAACAGTGCGATCTCCGAATAAGAAGACACTCTCCACTGACGGCACCGGCCAAGAGGAGAGGATAAGGAGCGTGGTCTATTCTGTCTCCGTGGTGGTATTATTGGGGAGTAGGTACCATCATCTCTCCATGGGAGGTCATCGCTGGACCATGAATGAGGTCAAGAAAGGGACCATAACTTGGCTAAGAAGGATAGGAACATAAAGAGGAAAACTCAAGGAGAAACATCAAAGAAATCCAAGGTTATAAGAAATCAGAGGTCATCGATGTTAGACCCCAAAGCATAAAGCGAATGCGCATGACCCAATAAGCCTCCAAGATGCCTACAAGGTGCCAACTGGTATTTATACCTTCATAAGAGAAAGGTTCTCACTAAGAGGAGGAAATCACCGAGCACCCAAGAGGCAACCTGAAACCTCATGTGCTGGATTAATTTGTGTTTCCCATCTTTGACATCCTTGTGCCTCCAAATTTTAAAGCACAGTTTGCAGATGTCAGAAGGCTAAAATTACATCAGGAACATATGGAACAGGTCTTCTCACCCCACCTCTGACTCTGTGCTCTAATGATAATGGGATGACTCTGCTGACCCTGCCCTCAAATGATAATATTACTGTGCTGACCCTACCCTACAGTGGTTTTGAGATGACTGTGTTAACCATGTCCTCTTATAATGAGATTACTGCTGACCCTGCCCTCTAATGATATTGAGATGACTCTACTGACCCTGCCCTGTAATGATAACGGGAAGACTCTGGTGACTATACCCTTCAATGATAGTAGGATGACTTTGATGACCTTACTTTATAAAAATGAGTTGACTCTGCTGACCCTGTCTTCTAATAAGATAACTCTGCTGACCCTATCTTGTAATGGTAATAAGATGACCCTGCTCACTCTGTCTTCCAATGATACTGAGATGCCTGCTCTCTAATAATCAGATGCCTCTGCTGACCCTGCCCTCTAATGATAATGAGATGACTCTGCTGACTCTGTCCTCTAATGATAATGAGATGACTCTGCTGACTCTGTCCCCTAATGATAATGAGATGACTCTGCTGACCCTGCCCTCTAATGATAATCAGATGCCTCTGCTGACCCTGCCCTCTAATGATAATGAGATGACTTTGCTGACTCTCTCCTCTAATAATAATCAGATGCCTCTGCTGACCCTGCCCTCTAATGATAATGAGATGACTCTGCTGACTCTGTCTTCTAATGATAATGAGATGACTGCTGACTCCGCCCTCTAATGATAATGAGATGACTCTGCTGACTCCGCCCTCTAATGATAATGAGATGACTCTGCTGACCCTGCCCTCTAATGATAATGAGATGACTCTGCTGACCCTGCCCTCTAATGATAATGAGATGACTCTGCTGACCCTGCCTCTAATGATAATGAGATGACTCTGCTGACCCCGCCCTCTAATGATAATGAGATTACCCTTCTGACCCTGCACTCTAATAATAATGAGATGACTCTGCTGACCCTGCCCTCTAATGATAATGAGATGACTGCTGACCCTGCCTCTAATGATAATGAGATGACTCTGCTGACCCTGCCCTCTAATGATAATGAGATGACTCTGCTGACCCTGCCCTCTAATGATAATGAGATGACTCTGCTGACCCTGCCTCTAATGATAATGAGATGACTCTGCTGACCCCGCCCTCTAATGATGAGATTTCTCTGCTGACTCCGCCCTCTAGTGATAATGAGATGACTGCTGACTCCGCCCTCTAATGATGAGATGACTCTGCTGACTCCGCCCTCTAATGATAATGAGATGACTCTGCTGACCCTGCCCTCTAATGATAATGAGATGACTCTGCTGACCCTGCCTCTAATGATAATGAGATGACTCTGCTGACCCTGCACTCTAATAATAATGAGATGACTCTGCTGACCCTGCACTCTAATAATAATGAGATGACTCTGCTGACCCTGCCCTCTAATAATAATGAGATGACTCTGCTGACCCTGCCCTCTAATGATAATGAGATGACTGCTGACCCTGCCTCTAATGATAATGAGATGACTCTGCTGACCCTGCCTCTAATGATGAGATGACTCTGCTGACCCCGCCCTCTACTGATGAGATGACTCTGCTGATTCCGCCCTCTAATGATAATGAGATGACTCTGCTGACCCCGCCCTCTAATGATAATGAGATGACTCTGCTGACCCCGCCCTCTAATGATAATGAGATGACTCTGCTGACTCCGCCCTCTAATGATAATGAAATGACTCTGCTGACTACTTGTTATAATGAAACAATTCTGTTAATCCTGTCCCAGTCTATAAGGTAAATCTGACGAATGAGTTGTGGAATTTAAGATATTTTAGTCTATTACAACAAAGTATACATTTAAAAGATTATAAAAATAAAAAATAAAAATGAAAGATTTATAAAATAAGTAACATTTTATTGAAGATATATTTTTATGATTTATTTTTAAGTTTATAAACTGACCTGTAAGAATCGAGCTGCTCCCAAAATATTCCTAATTAGTATATTGTAAGCAATGACACTGACTGTGGTGGAGAAGTCTCGGCGCCCCTGTAACGCAGCACAGCCCGTGATTTCATGCCATGAGTTTCGCAGGCCCTACAAAGAGAAGATTCTCAATATCCTGCTTCTAAAAAGAGCCTGATGATATAGGTGTGCGCCGATGTTTGACTTTCTAGTCGCTCTCGGAGGAAACATTAGGAGAACATTGAGCTCGCTGCGTCGATGTCTGTTAGAACAAGCTGAGAGGGATGCAGCCGGTCCCATCGCTGCCGTTTGTCTCTCCAGAGCGGTTGCAGACCTGTCTCTCCTCGTCAGCCTCAGGGGCTCCGTTCTTTCCAACATTTGGCTTTCTTTCCTACAGATAAACACAATGATGAAGTGAAATGACCCATAAAAGTTCACGATTCACCGAAAACGCCGAATATTGTGCGTTCCGGGGGCTGCCATCGATCCGACGCTGATAGATATGAAGACGTTCAGCACTCACCACTCTCCATGGATGATCCATCACCGGAAGACACCTAGGACGCGGTGATGGATAATGCCCAGAAAGCCCCATATGTCCTGTATTTATTTAACATGTAACAAAAAAAAACCTATCGCCCCTGATGAATCGAAACCATTCGGGAAAATCTTGTTATTGGTACGCGATTTCCTCCAGGTGTTTTTATTCTCTTTTGTTTCCGAGTTCTACTTAGCCCAAAGTCAAGGTCAACCGCGCTGATGAAGACAATCTGTGCCCCTTCAGTACGCACCCCAACACTTCATTTTCACCGAATACGGGGAGTCAGTCATCTGCAAACAACAAGGACCCAACACAGTAACACACAAAAAAAGCCCGATCTGAGCTCTGGTAATTGGAAGTCAACCAGGCATGATTAACATTTATGTGAGCACCGCGGCCCGATACATTCTAACTGCTTACAGAACACAATAGCTTTCAGGAGGAGGCAGTTATGAGGCTAATTAAGGCGACGCTTTGTGAAAATTATATTACGGAAGGCTGTGTTTTCCATGGAAAGTATTTAAGAAAACAGGTCGGCTTGTCATGCTGACTTAAGAGCAAGGACACGGACTTGTACTCCAGAACCATGCGGGATGGCGTCACACAGACTGATAAATATATAGGGGGCTCGTGTACTACAGACTCAGCCCCTCGGACTCCTGAAGATGGGACCCCAATGGATAAATCACTGCTTTTATAATGGAGCTGCTACGGCAGATAGACGAGTGCACAGGAGAGTGCAGATAATGCAAAAAAGGGACAGAAGACGTGTTCACTCCGCGCTGCTGCTGAAGACATTCCCAGGGAAGATCCAGGACACACCAGTCCACTCCGCGCTGCTGCTGAAGACATTCCCAGGGAAGATCCAGGAAACACCAGTCCACTCTGCGCTGCTGCTGAAGACTTTCCCAGGGAAGATCCACGACACACCAGTTCACTCTGCGCTGCTGCTGAAGACATTCCCAGGGAAGATCCAGGACACACCAGTCCACTCCACGCTGCTGCTGAAGACTTTCCAAGGGAAGATCCACGACACACCAGTTCACTCCGCGCTGCTGCTAAAGACTTTCCCAGGGAAGATCCAGGAAACACCAGTCCACTCCGCGCTGCTGCTGAAGACTTTCCCAGGGAAGATCCACGACACACCAGTCCACTCCACGCTGCTGCTGAAGACTTTCCCAGGGAAGATCCACGACACACCAGTTCACTCTGCGCTGCTGCTGAAGACATTCCCAGGGAAGATCCAGGACACACCAGTCCACTCCACGCTGCTGCTGAAGACTTTCCCAGGGAAGATCCACGACACACCCGTTCACTCCGTGCTACTGCTGTAGACTTTCCCAGGGAAGATCCAGGACACACCAGTTCACTCCGCGCTTCTGCTGAAGACATTCCCAGGGAAGATCCACGACACACCAGTCCACTCCGCGCTGCTGCTGAAGACTTCCCCAGGCAAGATCCAGGACACACCCGTTCACTCCATGCTACTGCTGTAGACTTTCCCAGGGAAGATCCAGGACACACCAGTTCACTCTGCGCTGCTGCTGAAGACATACCCAAGGAAGACCAAGGACACACCAGTTCACTCCACGCTACTGTTGAAGACATTCTCAGGGAAGATCCAGGACACACCAGTTCACTCCGCACTGCTGCTGAAGACTTTCCCAGGGAAGATCCAGGACACACCAGTTCACTCCGCGCTGCTGCTGAAGACATTCCCAGGGAAGTTCCACGGCACACCAGTTCATTTTGCGCTGCTGCTGAAGACATTCCCAGGGAAGATCCAGGACACACCAATGGAGACAAATGGGTTATAGTCTATAAAAATACACTTGTCTCCACTGATGTGTCCTCGCCTTTCTTTTGGAAAATCTTAAGCAGCAGCGCAGAGTGAACACACAAACAACTTTTGTCCTTTTTCTTTAGTGGGTGAAGATGGCACACTCAGAAATGAGGGATTCCTGCCCCCTGTCTATAAGCAGCACATGTTCAGAAGCAGCAACAGCATGGAGGACATTTACAGAACAACTGAGCAGTGTAGATGTGAATCCAGGGTAAGATGAGCACCTACTAGAAAGCAGCAGCATGGAGGACATTATACAGCATAACTGAGCAGTGTAGATGTGAATCCAGGAAAGATAAACACCTACTAGAAACCATCAGCATTGGTCTCGTGTGTGTGTGTTCATATGTATATTTGTTTCACTGTATACCTTCCCCTCTCCACCATCTTAAAACTGCATCAAATTAGTGAGCTTTCGGTCCGTTATGTGTGGATAATGAGATCAACAAGCAGGTGGGAGATGAAGTATCTTGTAAGTAGAAAAATAATGTGTGCACAGAGATGTGGTGGAACGTGTCCGCAGAGATGTGGTGGAACGTGTCCGCAGAGATGTGGTGGAACGTGTCCGCAGAGATGTGGTGGAACGCGTCCGCAGAGATGTGGTGGAACGCGTCCGCAGAGATGTGGTGGAACGCGTCCGCAGAGATGTGGTGGAACGCGTCCGCAGAGATGTGGTGGAACGCGTCCGCAGAGATGTGGTGGAACGCGTCCGCAGAGATGTGGTGGAACGCGTCCGCAGAGATGTGGTGGAACGCGTCCGCAGAGATGTGGTGGAACGCGTCCGCAGAGATGTGGTGGAACGCGTCCGCAGAGATGTGGTGGAACGCGTCCGCAGAGATGTGGTGGAACGCGTCCGCAGAGATGTGGTGGAACGCGTCCGCAGAGATGTGGTGGAACGCGTCCGCAGAGATGTGGTGGAACGTGCGCACAGAGATGCGGTTTTCACATTGCTGTGCATTATGTCCTAGAAATGCCATACAAAAGTGAGATTTGAGAATTCTTTGCCATTCTTTGCCTCTTGTGTTCCTTTGTGGTTGCAGGGAGGAAGATTCACTGATCCATTCATGTCCATTGATTGATCCGGTCATTAGGTGCGCAATGTGGGCACGGAGAAATGCTTCCAACCTCGAATCATTAGGACTTTGGATAACTTGTAGCTTTAGGATGTACAGAATGTAAACACGGCTCATTTGTGGCGAATGAATGAGAAAGGGGTTAATGGTTCTCTATCATAAAGGCGATATCTAAGCTTTTTGGCAGGCGGTGGAGGGAGCTCGCGGATGGGTAAGCATTTGGCTGCTTCTGGCTCTCTGGTTATTGAGACCGTATTGATTATGATCAGTACACTCCCGGGATCCTGAAAATACGTCGATAACCTTCCATCCATAAGAAACCCAATACAGATCACTGCGGGAAGAGGGGACAGTCACTGACAGAAGCGGAGCGAAGTACAAAGGAACCTACAGGAGCGCAGCAAGGGCAACACCGGGGTCAGAAAGCAAGATGGTGACTGACAATTACAGGAAAAGCGAAGATATCTTCACTGTACACTTATGTGTTCATTATAACTGCTATAATACTGCCCCTATGTACAAGAATATAACTACTATAATACTGCCTCCTATATACAAGAATATAACTACTATAATACTGCCCCTATGTACAAGAATATAACTACTATAATACTGCTCCTTTGTACAAGAATATAACTACTATAATACTGCCCCTATGTACAAGAATATAACTACTATAATACTGCCCCTATGTACAAGAATAAAACTACTATAATACTGCCCCTATGTACAAGAATATAACTACTATAATACTGCCCCTATGTACAAGAATATAACTACTATAATACTGCTCCTTTGTACAAGAATATAACTACTATAATACTGCTCCTATATACAAGAATATAACTACTATAATACTGCCCCTATGTACAAGAATATAACTACTATAATACTGCCCCCTATATACAAGAATATAACTACTATAATACTGCTCCTATATACAAGAATAAAACTACTATAATACTGCCCCTATGTACAAGAATATAACTACTATAATACTGCTCCTATGTACAAGAATATAACTACTATAATACTGCTCCTATGTACAAGAATATAACTACTATAATACTGCTCCTTTGTACAAGAATATAACTACTATAATACTGCCCCCTATATACAAGAATATAACTACTATAATACTGTCCCTATATACCAGAATATAACTACTATAATACTGTCCCTATATACAAGAATAAAACTACTATAATACTGCTCCTATGTACAAGAATATAACTACTATAATACTGCCCCTATGTACAAGAATATAACTACTATAATACTGCCCCCTATATACAAGAATATAACTACTATAATACTGTCCCTATATACAAGAATATAACTACTATAATACTGCTCCTATATACAAGAATAAAACTACTATAATACTGCCCCCTATGTACAAGAATATAACTACTATAATACTGCTCCTATGTACAAGAATATAACTACTATAATACTGCTCCTATGTACAAGAATATAACTACTATAATACTGCTCCTTTGTACAAGAATATAACTACTATAATACTGCTCCTATGTACAAGAATATAACTACTATGATACTGCTCCTTTGTACAAGAATATAACTACTATAATACTGCTCCTTTGTACAAGAATATAACTACTATAATACTGCCCCTATATACAAGAATAAAACTACTATAATACTGCTCCTATGTACAAGAATATAACTACTATAATACTGCTCCTATGTACAAGAATATAACTACTATAATACTGCCCCTATGTACAAGAATATAACTACTATAATACTGCCCCTATATACAAGAATATAACTACTATAATACTGCCCCTATGTACAAGAATATAACTACTATAATACTGCCCCTATGTACAAGAATATAACTACTATAATACTGCTCCTATGTACAAGAATATACAGTATATAACCGTACACACTATACAGTTCTCATACAGAGTATATTTATCTGTCTCCTTTAATTCTAATGGAAATGTCTAAATAGAACAGAACAGACCCCAGCGATCAGACAGTGACCGGTATAAAACATTGGACATTAATCAGTGGGAGACGTCGTACATCACAGGGAACAGGTCACCAGGCGTGGATCAATATTCAGCATCACCATCGCTCATAAACTGCGGGAGGCGTCGCAGGAGCATTGTCATCCGTGAATTATAACTTCACTGTCTCGGCTGCAGCACGGGGGCCACGCGTCCTCCGCAGGGAGGGAAGGATCAGAATTAAAGGGCATGTCCACCTAGAACACTGAATATGTAGAACTGCAGGGAACTTTTTCTGACAAGCTTGTCATCGGTTTCTTAGCTATATTTGCTTTGAGGGATGTTTGGTGATGATCATTTCATCCCTTACCAGTGTATTACTTTCTTGCTATTTACCAATAGCACCCCACAAGACTTATTGTACCCCAGGAACACCCCCCAAGACTTTACATATACCAGGAACACCCCCCAAGAGCAGCCATATACCGGGAACACCCCCCAAGAGCAGCCATATACCGGGAACACCCCCCAAGAGCAGCCATATACCGGGAACACCCCCTAAGAGCAGCCATATACCGGGAACACCCCCCAAGAGCAGCCATATACCGGGAACACCCCCCAAGAGCAGCCATATACCGGGAACACCCCCCAAGAGCAGCTGTATACTGGGAATGTCGCGGGCGGAGGGGCCGCGCTTGCTACGCTCGGGTCCGCGGCTGCTGCTCGGTGGCTCAGGCGGTGGGCCGGACCCAGGGACCTCGAGCAGCGCTCCTCGCCCACGAGTGAAAAGGGGTGGTTTGTTTGGGGGGAATAGTCTGTGACGCCACCCACGGGTCGTGGTGATATTGGGCACCACCGCTGCTGGTGACGGGGATCCCGGGAGCGATGGCGGGGAGCAGCTAGGATGTTGGTTCCCCCTCCGTGGGTAGGGGTTGGTGATTCCGGGGCCCGGTGGTGATACGGGGAGGCAGGGTAGCTGGGGTGCAGGGTTGCAGGGCAGCGCAGCGCGGTGCCGGATGGCACTGTTGTACTCACTCAGGCACAGATTCACAGAGTCTCTGGTAAACCAAATGGCTGGATGGACGGGTCCCGCAGCCAGCTGCAGTGTCTTTGCTCTCCCCGGACAGGTGATGGTGGCTGTCTTTCTCTGCACCTTTGTAGAATGTATCGACTCCGATGGTTTCCCACTGGTAGTCCGCTCCCCGGCGTGTATGTACCGAAGGAGCCCCTTTTGCCCGCAGGCGCTGGCCCTTGGATCTCTAGCCTATTGCGGTGGCTTTTTATCCTCACTGGGTAGACTGTTGCCTTCTGTCGGGTCTTGGGGTGTGAGGGAACCCCTGAGGTCTCGGTCACTATCTGATTTGACCGTTGTCGGCGGCTCCTAGCCTGGTCGGGGTCTGATGGCCCAGCCTTTGTGCTTGGTGCAGATCTGCTCCCCGGATCGGTACCGGCGGGCCACCGCCCGTCCCCGGTCCTGCGGTTCCGCTAACCTGCGCCATCTCCTGCAGACGGACACTACCGTCTGCCGACCTTGCTTACAGTGCCTGAGCTCCGACCCAGACACTAGCAGTTTATCTCCTGTACCTTTCAACTCCACTCCAAACTGAACTGAACTCACTGCTTTTCCCGCCTCCAGGCCTGTGAACTCCTCGGTGGGTGGGGCCAACCGCCTGGCTCCGCCCCACCTGGTATGGACATCCGACCCTGGAGGGAGGCAACAAGGGTTTTGTGTTTGGCTGCTGTAACTGCCTAGGGTGGGGGTGTGTGTGATGTTATGTTTGTGACTACCTAGCTAGGCCAGGGCGTCATAGGAACACCCCACAAGAGCCGCCATATACTGAGAACACCCTCGAAGAACAGCTATATACCAGGAACACCCCACAAGAGCCACTGTGTACTGGGAACACCCCCCAAGAGCAGCCATATTCTGGGAATACCCCCCAAGAGCAGCCATATACTGAGAACACCCCCCAAGAGCCGCCGTATACTGGGAACACCTCACAAGGCTTATTGTACACTGAAAACACACAAGACCTGCCGTATACCAGGAACACCCCACAATGCCTCCTGTCATATACAGGAACACGCCACATGACGTGTCATATACCAGGAACACTCCACGAGACCTGCCGTATACCAGGAACACCCCACATGACGTGCCATATTCCCGGAGCATTCCACAAGATTTGCCATATCCTAGAAACACCCCATAAGACCTGCCGTATACCAGGAACACGAAAAAAAACCTGCCATATATCAGGAACACTCCACAAGACCTGCCGTATACCAGGAACACCCCACAAAACCTGTTGTTTACCAGGAACACCCCACAAGACCTGTTGTTTACCAGGAACACCCCACAAGACCTGCCGTATACTGAGAACACCCCACAAGAGCTGCCATATACCAGGAACACCCCACAAGACCTGCCGTATACTGAGAACACCCCACAAGACCCGCCATATACCAGGAACAGCCCACAAGACCTGTTGTTTACCAGGAACAACCCACAAGACCTGCTGTATACCAGGAACACCACACAAGACCAACCATATACCAGGAACACCCCACAAGACCTGCCGTATACCAGGAACACCCCACAAAACCTGTTGTATACCAGGAACACCCCACAAGACCTGCCGTATACTGAGAACACCCCACAAGACTTGCCGTATACTGAGAACACCCCACAAGACCTGCCGTATACTGAGAACACCCCACAAGACCTGCCGTATACTGAGAACACCCCACAAGACTTGCCGTATACTGAGAACACCCCACAAGACCTGCCGTATACTGAGAACACCCCACAAGACCTGCCGTATACTGAGAACACCCCACAAGACTTGCCGTATACTGAGAACACCCCACAAGACCTGCCATATACCAGGAACAGCCCACAAGACCTGCCGTATACCAGGAAGACCAAACAGGACCTGCCGTATACCGGGAACACCCCACAAGACCTGCCGTATACCAGGAACACCCCACAAAACCTGCCATATACCAGGAACAACCCACAAGACCTGCCGTATACCAGGAAGACCAAACAGGACCTGCCGTATACCAGGAAGACCAAACAGGACCTGCCGTATACCGGGAACACCCCACAAGACCTGCCATATACCAGGAACACCCTACAAGACCTGTCATATATTGAGAACACCCCACACGACCTGCCATATAGCAGTAACACCCCACACGACCTGCCATATTCCGGGAACACCCCACACGACCTGCCATATTCCGGGAACACCCCACACGACCTGCCATATTCCGGGAACACCCTACAAGATCTGACATTTTGAAAATGCCCTCACCCAGTCTCGTCATCACAGTTTGGCTTCCCTGGTTCCCACACATTGACCTCATTACTGCCTATTCTCTTGCTGCCTTATGTGCCCTCTTCTTTACAGACGCCATTTTCGGCTTTCGTCCCTTCAGCTGCCCATGGTGTTACGGCTGATGGGTGTATGATAGGTGTAGCCTGACCCCGGGCGTCTTCCTCTCCTCCGTGTAACTGATCCCTTTCCAAGTTTTCACCATAAACAAGTGAGTTCTGTAAGTCGCTGTGATCTTTTCATGTTCTGAACTCCAACAAGTCGAGTAAACTAAGAAGACGCTCCGAATAAATCCATAAGAAGAAGAGCGTGTGTTTACGAGGTTGGGAAACAAATGACCTTGATTCGCTCATTTGGAAGAGGCCGAGGCAGAGATAAAACCTGGAAATTGTGGCATTTTGATTCAGCAGCTCGGATCGATGAACAATTCTGAAATCTCTTTACATTTCATTCATAAAGGACATAGGAGAAGCGCTCGGCTTTATAACTCAGCGCTGTCAGGGGAAAGGTTGATTCCCGGATCGATAAAACCTGTATGTTATTGCGCTCAAATTTTGACACTGCCTAAAAGGTCACCCGTAGTTCCTGGGATCGCGAAACCATTAAATTGCCGTCTGTTTGCTTGTTTCTTGTGCACGTTCACTGAGAGAAGCTGAAAACATCATAACAGATAAGAAGGATGGGGGAGGGGAAGCCATCAGTAAAGGTGGCATCAACGGTGATGAGGATTAGACCAAAAATGGTGGAAACAAGGGTTTTGGAGTCTGTGTCCATTTTGGTGGAGTCGGAGTTGGAGGTTTGGCTTACCGACTCCACAGCCCTGGTGGGAACATGCATGGTCTTGGTAGAACATTAGGTTGAAACCCCTCAAGTGTGTCCTCCCCTGAGACACCTCCTTACATGAGGTCCTAGTAGTTATATTGATGGATATTCTTGGGGTCTTTGGCTTCTACGGTGCTTTGCAGTCCATGTATGCTAGCACCATATTTTTGCATTACATGCACCATTGACGGATTGTCCAGAATTTAACATCTGTCCTCAACCATTTGCTCCGACCTCCCCTTGATCACTAACTCACATTATTCATGATGGTTCTTTTCCCGGGTTCGGAGGAGCTGTCACATAACTCCAGTTGGCTTCTTTGGATCCAACCATGATGACATCTCATGAACCGACAACTTCTTGTTCTGCGCATGCGCCGTTGACTTGTCCAACTATACTATTCTAAGAGGGCAAGCACGATGGTAATGGAAATCCGGGGAGATTGGTCACGGCACTGGCCGACCCACAGGCAGGTAGGATAGGAGGTAAGGGGGTTGGAGCTATAGAACAGGGTTTTTTGCATCTACAATGTGTGTCTAAGAAGCAGATTAAACTTTTACCAAAATTTAGCCATAAGCTGTACCCATTCATAAATCTTGAATAGCTTTGCCTCTAGATCAGCGACCATCCAAGAACCACAAGAATAAATATGTAGGCAGTGATGAAGAAACCACTCGAAATATGTGGAAACCTACTTGGTGGCCATGACCAAATTCATCTATTGGCGCCAATGACAAATTTCACACTAATCTTATTTTAACCCCATAAATTGATCGACAGTAACATAGTTGTTTAGACTCCATGTCTTAAGGAGGCGAGATATCTCCAAAGACTGAGCAATATTGCTGCCCCTGATGAAGCCGCATGAGGAGCAGCGAAACTCAAGGGGATTTAGTGCGTGGGACTTTTGGGTCAAGCCCATTTTTTTACTTTTTTCTTTCTTTCTTTCCTTCTTTCTCTCTCCTTCCTTCTTCTCTAGGATCTTTTTTTTACTTCTTGGATTGTAGATTGCTGGGCCTCCTATAGGCCCTATTTAGTGGCCATGAACCAGTGATACGGAGTAGTATGCATTCCATTTATCGCCTTTCCCTCTCCCATCCCCCTTGTTAGTTCACTAATGTCCTTGTGATATTGTGAATCTATTTTTTTTTATTTTAGGCAACTGGTTGTGGTCCTCAAAAGTAGGGCTATATATGGCTAATAAAATACAACTTTATAGTATCTACAATCTTTACAGTAGAATCCACATCCAAGCTTTTCCCAGGAAGAAGCCAACAGCCGAAACCCAGTTTCAGCTAGAAGTGGCTGTGCCACGTGTTTGATATACCTTTATTGTGTTTTTAAAGCACTTATTCTTGTGAAAATAATAAAAAAAAAACCCCAGAAACTGGAAGCCAATAGTTCAGCAGAGATGCTAGTATTGAAACTTGCAGTATTGAAACTAGTGGTCTTTGCAGGACTGATAGCAGCATCATTGAATGAAGACACTGATACTGGAATTGTGATGGAGGGAGATTTATGAATGATGTGAATTCTGTAAACTTATATCATCTGGTTTTTACTGTGAATCGTGTTGGACGCCTTATTGATTGTTGCCTTGCTCCAATCTCACTGATGACCTTATGGGTGGAAAGTGTGTAAGGTTAAATAATTATAGTCCATAGAGAACGGTTGGGAACCACACCCACTTGGCTAAATAATGAGATTAATATACAGGGGCCACATCGTTGGAACGGACAAAAGAAAACCGTTCTTAATTCAGGAGAACGGCAGCATTTATTGAAAAATAAATCTCACATTTATGTTTCCAGGATGATCCAAAATGCACATTGTCACCTTGATTGGGTTGTGTTTTGAGCGTCACTTTGATCGGGTTGTGTTTTGAGCGTCATCTTGATCTGGTTGTATTTTGAGCCTAATGTCCCATCTTGATTGCGTTGTATATATACTGTCACCTTGATCAGGTTGTGTTTTGAGCATCACCTTGATCGGGTTGTATTTTGAGCATCACCTTGATCGGGTTGTATTTTGAGTGCCACCTTGATTGTGTTGTGCATTGAGCATCACCTTGATCGGGTTGTGTTTTGAGCATCACCTTGATCGGGTTGTGTTTTGAGCATCACCTTGATCGGGTTGTGTTTTGAGCATCACCTTGATCGGGTTGTATTTTGAGTGCCACCATGATCGGGTTGTGTTTTGTGCACCACCTTGATCGGGTTGTATTTTGAGTGCCACCTTGATTGTGTTATGCATTGAGCATCACCTTGATCGGGTTGTGTTTTGAGCATCACCTTGATCGGGTTGTGTTTTGAGCATCACCTTGATCGGGTTGTGTTTTGATTATCACCTTGATCGGGTTGTGTATTGGGCATCACCTTGATCGGGTTGTGTTTTGAGCATCACCTTGATCGGGTTCTGTTTTGAGCATCACCTTGATCGGTTTGTGTATTGGGCATCACCTTGATCGGGCTGTATTTTGAGCATCACCTTGATCGGGTTGTATTTTGAGCATCACCTTGATCGGGTTGTATTTTGAGTGCCACCATGATCGGGTTGTATTTTGTGCATCACCTTGATCGGGTTGTATTTTGAGTGCCACCTTGATCGGGTTGTATTTTGAGTGCCACCTTGATCGGGTTGTGTATTGGGCATCACCTTGATCTGGTTGTGTTTTGAGCATCACCTTGATCGGGTTGTATTTTGAGTGCCACCTTGATCGGGTTGTGTATTGGGCATCACCTTGATCGGGTTGTATTTTGAGCATCACCTTGATCGGGTTGTATTTTGAGTGCCACCTTGATCGGGTTGTATTTTGAGTGCCACCTTGATCGGGTTGTGTATTGGGCATCACCTTGATCTGGTTGTGTTTTGAGCATCACCTTGATCGGGTTGTGTTTTGAGCATCACCTTGATCGGGTTGTGTTTTGAGCATCACCTTGATCGGGTTGTGTTTTGGGAAAAAAACTTTATCAGAAAATGAACTTTTTGATGGAGTTTTTGGAACAGGTGTCTGCAGCCTTTAATGAACTGGACTGGATACATTTAAAAGTCCAATTTGGATGAAGCCGGCGTCTTCCAGCTCTTGTTAATCCTGTTATTTTCTCCTTCTCAGCCTGCGGCATCAATAAAGGAATCGCAGGTTATTCCGCCGAGTAGATTTATTGGATCTTTTAATTCCATGGAGTTGCATATTTTATTATTGGTGTGTGAAATAAAATTATTATTACAGCTGTAGAGAGCCGGATTCCGGGTCAGATTTACGGCGCTTGTAAATTCTGCCGCGTTGCGTTGGTATAAATTCTGAATATTTTATGAGAGGTTGTGGGGTCTGCGAGAAGGATTGCAGATGTTGGTGCTTATCATGCCAAGACGCTGAGAATAGATTATGGAGCGACTCGGGTGTAAGATACTATGCTAATAATCCCATCCACACTTTTATGCTTGAGGAACGTTCTCCGCTTCTTGGGAATCTGATACATTGTTCGCCATTGGTTACACGATGCGAAGAGTCCAGCGGAAGAGACGCAACTCTGCTCTTTTGAAGAATGGAACAATTAGTCATTAGTTGTAATAAAGAAACAATAAAGTGATTGTTGTGTAGAATAAGCAGCCTCAATGCTGGCTGTTATCATTGGAAAGTGATAGTGAGTGCAGCTCTGGAGTATAATACAGGAGGTAACTCAGGATCAGTAATGTAATGTATGTACACAGTGACTGCACCAGCAGAATAGTGAGTGCAGCTCTGGAGTATAATACAGGAGGTAACTCAGGATCAGTAATGTAATATATGTACACAGTGGCTGCACCAGCAGAATAGTGAGTGCAGCTCTGGAGTATAATACAGGAGGTAACTCAGGATCAGTAATGTAATGTACACAGTGACTGCAGCAGCAGAATAGTGAGTGCAGCTCTGGAATATAATACAGGAGGTAACTCAGGATCAGTAATGTAATGTACACAGTGACTGCACCAGCAGAATAGTGAGTGCAGCTCTGGAGTATAATACAGGAGGTAACTCAGGATCAGTAATGTAATGTACACAGTGACTGCACCAGCAGAATAGTGAGTGCAGCTCTGGAGTATAATACAGGAGGTAACTCAGGATCAGTAATGTATGTACACAGTGACTGCACCAGCAGCATAGTGAGTGCAGCTCTGGAGTATAATACAGGAGGTAACTCAGGATCAGTACAGGATCAGTAATGTAATGTATGTACACAGTGACTGCACCAGCAGAATAGTGAGTGCAGCTCTGGGGTATAATACAGGAGGTAACTTAGGATCAGTACAGGATCAGTATTGTAATGTATGTACACAGTGACTGCACCAGCAGAATAGTGAGTGCAGCTCTGGGGTATAATACAGGAGGTAACTTAGGATCAGTACAGGATCAGTATTGTAATGTATGTACACAGTGACTGCACCAGCAGAATAGTGAGTGCAGCTCTGGAGTATAATACAGGAGGTAACTCAGGATCAGTAATGTATGTACACAGTGACTGCACCAGCAGAATAGTGAGTGCAGCTCTGGAGTATAATACAGGAGGTAACTCAGGATCAGTAATGTAATGTACACAGTGACTGCAGCAGCAGAATAGTGAGTGCAGCTCTGGAGTATAATACAGGAGGTAACTCAGGATCAGTAATGTATGTACACAGTGACTGCACCAGCAGAATAGTGAGTGCAGCTCTGGAGTATAATACAGGAGGTAACTCAGGATCAGTAATGTATGTACACAGTGACTGCACCAGCAGAATAGTGAGTGCAGCTCTGGAGTATAATACAGGAGGTAACTCAGGATCAGTAATGTAATGTACACAGTGACTGCACCAGCAGAATAGTGAGTGCAGCTCTGGAGTATAATACAGGGGGTAACTCAGGATCAGCAATGTATGTGCACAGTGACTGTACCAGCAGAATAGTGAGTGCAGCTCTGGAGTATAATACAGGAGGTAACTCAGGATCAGTAATGTATGTACACAGTGACTGCACCAGCAGAATAGTGAGTGCAGCTCTGGAGTATAATACAGGAGGTAACTCAGGATCAGTAATGTAATGTACACAGTGACTGCAGCAGCAGAATAGTGAGTGCAGCTCTGGAGTATAATACAGGAGGTAACTCAGGATCAGTAATGTAATGTACACAGTGACTGCACCAGCAGAATAGTGAGTGCAGCTCTGGAGTATAATACAGGAGGTAACTCAGGATCAGTAATGTAATGTATGTACACAGTGACTGCACCAGCAGAATAGTGAGTGCAGCTCTGGAGTATAATACAGGAGGTAACTCAGGATCAGTAATGTATGTACACAGTGACTGCACCAGCAGCATAGTGAGTGCAGCTCTGGAGTATAATACAGGAGGTAACTCAGGATCAGTACAGGATCAGTAATGTAATGTATGTACACAGTGACTGCACCAGCAGAATAGTGAGTGCAGCTCTGGAGTATAATGCAGGATCAGGACAGGATCA
This sequence comes from Anomaloglossus baeobatrachus, assembly GCF_048569485.1. Lineage (NCBI taxonomy): Eukaryota > Metazoa > Chordata > Amphibia > Anura > Aromobatidae > Anomaloglossus > Anomaloglossus baeobatrachus. The sequence goes on along the minus strand of NC_134358.1, from coordinate 19,898,747 downwards.
GTATTGTAATGTATGTACACAGTGACTGCACCAGCAGAATAGTGAGTGCAGCTCTGGAGTATAATGCAGGATCAGTACAGGATCAGTATTGTAATGTATGTACACAGTGACTGCACCAGCAGAATAGTGAGTGCAGCTCTGGAGTATAATGCAGGATCAGTACAGGATTAGTAATGTAATGTATGTACACAGTGACTGCACCAGCAGAATAGTGAGTGCAGCTCTGGAGTATAATGCAGGATCAGTACAGGATCAGTATTGTAATGTATGTACACAGTGACTGCACCAGCAGAATAGTGAGTGCAGCTCTGGAGTATAATACAGGAGGTAACTCAGGATCAGTAATGTATGTACACAGTGACTGCACCAGCAGAATAGTGAGTGCAGCTCTGGAGTATAATACAGGAGGTAACTCAGGATCAGTACAGGATCAGTAATGTAATGTATGTACACAGTGACTGCACCAGCAGAATAGTGACTGCAGCTCTGGAGTATAATACAGGAGGTAACTCAGGATCAGTAATGTATGTACACAGTGACTGCACCAGCAGCATAGTGAGTGCAGCTCTGGAGTATAATACAGGAGGTAACTCAGGATCAGTACAGGATCAGTAATGTAATGTATGTACACAGTGACTGCACCAGCAGAATAGTGAGTGCAGCTCTGGAGTATAATGCAGGATCAGTACAGGATCAGTATTGTAATGTATGTACACAGTGACTGCACCAGCAGAATAGTGAGTGCAGCTCTGGGGTATAATACAGGAGGTAACTTAGGATCAGTACAGGATCAGTATTGTAATGTATGTACACAGTGACTGCACTAGCAGAATAGTGAGTGCAGCTCTGGAGTATAATACAGGAGGTAACTCAGGATCAGTAATGTATGTACACAGTGACTGCACCAGCAGAATAGTGAGTGCAGCTCTGGAGTATAATACAGGAGGTAACTCAGGATCAGTAATGTAATGTACACAGTGACTGCAGCAGCAGAATAGTGAGTGCAGCTCTGGAGTATAATACAGGAGGTAACTCAGGATCAGTAATGTAATGTACACAGTGACTGCACCAGCAGAATAGTGAGTGCAGCTCTGGAGTATAATACAGGAGGTAACTCAGGATCAGTAATGTAATGTACACAGTGACTGCACCAGCAGAATAGTGAGTGCAGCTCTGGAGTATAATACAGGAGGTAACTCAGGATCAGTAATGTATGTACACAGTGACTGCACCAGCAGAATAGTGAGTGCAGCTCTGGAGTATAATACAGGAGGTAACTCAGGATCAGTAATGTATGTACACAGTGACTGCACCAGCAGCATAGTGAGTGCAGCTCTGGAGTATAATACAGGAGGTAACTCAGGATCAGTACAGGATCAGTAATGTAATGTATGTACACAGTGACTGCACCAGCAGAATAGTGAGTGCAGCTCTGGAGTATAATGCAGGATCAGTACAGGATCAGTATTGTAATGTATGTACACAGTGACTGCACCAGCAGAATAGTGAGTGCAGCTCTGGAGTATAATGCAGGATCAGTACAGGATCAGTATTGTAATGTATGTACACAGTGACTGCACCAGCAGAATAGTGAGTGCAGCTCTGGAGTATAATGCAGGATCAGTACAGGATTAGTAATGTAATGTATGTACACAGTGACTGCACCAGCAGAATAGTGAGTGCAGCTCTGGAGTATAATGCAGGATCAGTACAGGATCAGTATTGTAATGTATGTACACAGTGACTGCACCAGCAGAATAGTGAGTGCAGCTCTGGGGTATAATACAGGAGGTAACTTAGGATCAGTACAGGATCAGTATTGTAATGTATGTACACAGTGACTGCACCAGCAGAATAGTGAGTGCAGCTCTGGAGTATAATACAGGATGTAACTCAGGATCAGTAATGTAATGTATGTACACAGTGACTGCACCAGCAGAATAGTGAGTGCAGCTCTGGAGTATAATACAGAAGGTAACTCAGGATCAGTAATGTATGTACACAGTGACTGCACCAGCAGAATAGTGAGTGCAGCTCTGGAGTATAATGCAGGATCAGTACAGGATCAGTATTGTAATGTATGTACACAGTGACTGCACCAGCAGAATAGTGAGTGCAGCTCTGGGGTATAATACAGGAGGTAACTTAGGATCAGTACTGGATCAGTATTGTAATGTATGTACACAGTGACTGCACCAGCAGAATAGTGAGTGCAGCTCTGGGGTATAATACAGGAGGTAACTTAGGATCAGTACAGGATCAGTATTGTAATGTATGTACACAGTGACTGCACCAGCAGAATAGTGAGTGCAGCTCTGGAGTATAATACAGGAGGTAACTCAGGTTTATGAATGTAATGTATGTACACAGTGACTGCACCAGCAGAATAGTGAGTGCAGCTCTGGAGTATAATACAGGAGGTAACTCAGGATCAGTAATGTAATGTATGTAGACAGTGACTGCACCAGCAGAATAGTGAGTGCAGCTCTGGAGTATAATAGGAGGTAATAATGCAGTGATTTGATGGCCTTAATCCATATCTCGGTCATTGATTATCTGGATCTCTCCCCGATAGTTGTTGTTTCTTATCGGCTGTAATTATGTTGTATCCGGTCACAGATCTATCACATGAGAAGTCATAATGGCTTCACGAGCCGGACGATGGAATCCAGCACCAGTATTAATTAACTCTTAACGGTCAATAATATGGATTGACTCTGTGACCCGCCATCTGCTCTGCCCTCCGTACTCCGCGGAGTCTTCTGCAGATTATTGGATTTCATTGTTACTTAATTCCCATTTTAATTCTAAAAAAAATGTGTAGGAAGTGAAAAAACTGAAAAATGAGACAAAATAAAAATACCGTAATGGATATTTGTTACCAATTGTACTTGATTGCTGTTTATTACAGTGATTATCACTGACGTGTCTGAACAGCGCCTGATTTCTACTGTCAGTTATTTGCAGTATTTTGAGAATTTGAAGTTGGGCATTTTTGTTTGTTCTTTGCTGTTTATACAGTTTTGCAGCTTCTGGTATAAATAATCCAGCTCTGAACAATTTTCTGTAAAACATAATCTGTGCAGGTGAAATGAGCATGAGGGTTAGGAAGGAAGTGGGAGATCCAAAGAGAAATCCAGCAGAATTATGAATGCAGCTCTGGAGATCTAATGGAACCTAAATGGAATCTGTCACCCTTATCTGTCCCCAGAAACTGCTTGATATCCAGATATATAATTTATAATTCTCAATTCATGTGCACCCTCCTACAATCATCCCAAAAAATGTCCATGTGCTCTGAGGTCATATTGTCAAACCCACATCCACGCCTCTGCGCCTCTCCTTCTGAATATCCTTGTATTTTGCCCCTTGACTATTCTTGCTCTGTTCAGCGCTGTCAATCACAGAAGGTGGGCAGGGTTCTGTTCTGGAAATTTACATATCCTTGCTCTTTGGAGTCCTCGATATCACTGAGAAGACTCCTTGAGGTGCGGGCTCACCTTTATTGGGGGTTGGCAAAAGGGGTTAGTGCGTGCGTAGACACAGTGTTACAGGACCTGTTTTTAACACAAAAATTCCTGGCCACATGTTCCTCGCATTACTGGGAGCAGCCTGTGTGGCCTAAGGCTATGTGCGCACTAGAAATGTGAAGTTTCTCAAGAAAATTTCTTGAGAAACTTCTGGGAGTGAAAATTTCCGGACCTCCGGAAAAAATCCGCACCAAATCCGCATGCGGATTTGCCGCGGATTAGCAGCGGAATAGCCGCGAATTTGCCGCGATTTTCCCGCGGGTGGTTCCCTGCGGATTTTGCAGGCTGTACTGGTGCTCCCATGGCTGCAGTGTCTCAAGATTTGTCTGCCATGGCTGCAGCTTCTCCTGACTTGTCTCCTGTAGCTGCAGCGTCTCCAGACTTGTCTCTTGTGGCTGCAGCATCTCCAGATTGGTCTCCCATTGCTTTAGCGTCTCCAGACTTGTCTCCCATGGCTGCAGTGTCTCCAGACTTGTCTCCCATGGCTGCAGTGTCTCCAGACTTGTCTCCGTGACTGCAGTGTCTCCAGACTTCCCTTCCGTGACTGCAGTGTCTCCAGACTTGTCTCCGTGTCTCCAGACTTGTCTCCGTGACTGCAGTGTCTCCAGACTTCCCTTCCGTGACTGCAGTGTCTCTAGACTTGTTCCCTGTGGCTGCAGTGTTTCCGGCGTTGTCTATCATGGCTGTAGAGTCTCCAGACTTGTCTCTCATGGTTGCAGGTTCTCCTGACTTGTCTTCTGTGGCTGCACCATCTCCAGACTTGACTCCCATGACTGCAGTGTCTCCAGACTTGTCTTCTATGGCTACAGCATCTCTGGACTATGCTCTTGTGGCTACAGCATCTCCAGACTTGTTCCCTGTGGCTGCAGTGTCTCCGGACTTTTCTCTCATGGCTGTTGAGTCTCCAGACTTGTCTCTCATGGTTGCAGGTTCTCCAGACTTGTCTTCTGTGGCTGCACCATCTCCAGACTTGACTCCCATGACTGCAGTGTCTCCAGACTTGTCTTCTATGGCTGCAGCATCTCTGGACTATGCTCTTGTGGCTACAGCATCTCCAGACTTGTCTCCTGTAGCTGCAGCGTCTCCAGACTTGTCTCCCGTGGCTGCAGCATCACTGGACTTGTCTCTTGTGGCTGCAGCGTCTCCAGACTTGTTCCCTGTGGCTGCAATGTCTCCGGACTTTTCTCTCATGGCTGCAGTGTCTCCAGACTTGTTCCCTGTGGCTGCACCATCTCCAGACTTGTTCCCTGTGGCTGCAGTATCTCCAGACTTGTCTCCTGTAGCTGCAGTATCTCCAGACTTGTTTCCTGTGGCTGCAGTGTCTCCGGACTTTTCTCTCATGGCTGCAGTATCTCCAGACTTGTCTCCTGTAGCTGCAGCATCTCCAGACTTGTCTCCCGTGGCTGCAGCATCACTGGACTTGTCTCTTGTGGCTGCAGCATCTCCAGACTTGTCTCCATTGAGGACATCTGAGATGTCATTGGTCGGTGATCACACAGGAGCTGCCAGCAGTGGAACTTGATGATTTGCCCAAATGCATTCAGTGGCAGAACTGTTACTCAATCATTAATGACCTCAGTGATAGCAGCCGAGACTGGAAGTGCTGGGATTTCTGCAGCAGGAGCTCATACTCCAGAAATGCAGATGTTTTTAACACGTAGTTCAATTTTTTTCATCATTTGCAGATCAGTTTCGCCTCCGTCCTGCGATTTCCATTATTCCGTCACTTCTTGGTGTCAGTTTCAGGCTGGGTAGTGGATATCTTCTAATTCCGGGGCTGGACCGTGATATATGCTGCTTGTAATAGTGTCTGATAGGTGTCGCTGGTGACCGATTTTCTGTGGTGTCAGAACTATAAGAATGACTCTCACACATTGCATTACGCTTGTCTGCCCACGATGAGCCGTTATCGCGCTTTTGATGCTGCGTATTTTTGCGCCATTTATCAGCACCAGTAAAGTGGAGGATTTATAGCAATCTCGTGTGCGCGCTGCTTCATTTTTACGCTGCGTAAACTCTTGCGGAGCGGTTTTTCAATCAGCAGCATGTCAATATCTATACGCGGAGTTCTCTAAGCGGAATTTCCCCATATAGTTGCATTAGACGCGGAAAATCCGCAAATAAAAAACACGTGTTTTTAGTTTGTTTACGCAGTGTAAATACATCAACAAAAAGCGTATACTCCGCACCTGAGAATGCCAATACCAGGGAGTTTCAAAAACAAAACAGCTTTATTGAAACGATGACACAAGAAAGATAAAAAACCCCAGCATCAAAAACACGATAAAAACAGCATCAAAACCACACACAAAAACACAAGTGTGCTAAGGTGCAGAAATTCTGCAATGTCAAAAAACTGTTTGCTTTTTTTTTGCAGACTTTAGACTAAATGTAATGGGTTTTTTTGTGTGTTTTCTCACAAGGTGGATGGACGGCATGGACGACATGGGGGGATTGTAACAGAGACTGTGGGGGTGGGCTGCAAACCAGAACCAGATCCTGTCAGTCTCCCCCCGACGAAAGCCACATTTGTGAAGGTGTCCTGGAAGAAGGACGACTCTGCAATAGGAAGGCGTGTAGCGGTAAGTGTGTGCCGTGTTTGTTTTGTCTGCTGTGTATGTGGTGTCTGCCATGTATTATGTATGTGGTATCTGCCAAGTATTGTGTATGTGGTGTCTGCTGTGTATGTGGTGTCTGCTGTGTGTTGTGAATGTAGTATCTGCTGTGTATGTGGTATCTGCCGTGTGTTGTGTATGTGGTGTCTGCTGTAAATGTGGTGCCTGCTGTGTATGTGGTGTCTACCATTTATTATTTGTGATTTTTGCTGTGTATGTGGTGTCTACCATGTATTTTGTATATGGTATCTGCTTTATATGTGGAGTCTGCTGTGTATCTGATGTCTGTCGTGTATTGTGTATGTGGTGTCTGCTGTCTAACTGGTGTTTGCCATGTATTGTGTACGTAGTGTTTGCTGTGTGTTCTGTATGTGGTGTCTGCTGTGTATGTGGTATCTGCCATGTATTTTGCATGTGGTATGTGGTGTCTGCTGTGTATGTGGTGTCTGTCGTGTATTGTTTATGTGGTGTTTGCTGTTGTGCGTTGTCTGCTGTGTATGTGGTGCCTATTGTGTATGTGCTGTCTGCTGTGTATTGTGTATGTGGTGTCTGCTGTGTATATGGTGTCTGCTGTGTATTGTGTATGGTATCTGCTCTGTATGTGGTGTCTGCTGTGTATGTGATGTCTGCAGTCTATCTGGTATCTGCTGTGTATTGTGTATGTGGTGTCTGCTGTGTATGTGGTGTCTGCTGTGTATTGTGTATGTGGTGTCTGCTCTATATGTGGTGTCTGCTGTGTATGTGGTGTCTGCTGTGTATTGTGTGTGGTGTCTGCTCTGTATGTGGTGTCTGATGTGTATGTGGTGTTTGCTGTGTATGTGCTGTCTGCCGTGTATTGTGTATGTGGTGTCTGAGGTGTATGTGGTGTCTGCTCTGTATGTGGTGTCTGATGTGTATGTGGTGTTTGCTTTGTATGTGCTGTCTGTCGTGTATTGTGTTTGTGGTGTCTGCTGTGTATGTGATGTCTGTAGTCTATCTGGTATCTGCTGTGTATTGTGTTCGTGGTGTCTGCTGTGTATTGTGCATGTGGTATGTGCTGTCTGCCGTGTATTGTGTATGTGGTGTCTGCTGTGTATGTGGTGTCTGCAGTCTATCTGGTATCTGCTGTATATTGTGCATGTGGCGTCTGCTGTGTATGTGGCGTCTGCTGTGTATGTGGCGTCTGCTGTGTATGTGGCGTTTGCTGTGTATGTGGCGTCTGCTGTGTATGTGGTGTCTGCTGTCTATCTGGTATCTGCTGTGTATTGTGCATGTGGCGTCTGCTGTGTATGTGGCGTCTGCTGTGTATGTGTCGTCTGCTGTCTATCTGGTATCTGCTGTGTATGTGGCGTCTGCTGTGTATGTGGCGTTTGCTGTGTATGTGGCGTCTGCTGTGTATGTGGTGTCTGCTGTCTATCTGGTATCTGCTGTGTATTGTGCATGTGGCGTCTGCTGTGTATGTGGCGTCTGCTGTGTATGTGTGGTGTCTGCTGTGTATGTGGCGTTTGCTGTGTATGTGGCGTCTGCTGTGTATGTGGTGTCTGCTGTCTATCTGGTATCTGCTGTGTATTGTGCATGTGGCGTCTGCTGTGTATGTGGCGTCTGCTGTGTATGTGTGGTGTCTGCTGTGTATGTGGCGTTTGCTGTGTATGTGGCGTCTGCTGTGTATGTGGTGTCTGCTGTCTATCTGGTATCTGCTGTGTATTGTGCATGTGGCGTCTGCTGTGTATGTGGCGTCTGCTGTGTATGTGGCGTCTGCTGTGTATGTGGTGTCTGCTGTCTATCTGGTATCTGCTGTGTATTGTGCATGTGGCGTCTGCTGTGTATGTGGCGTCTGCTGTGTATGTGGCGTCTGCTGTGTATGTGGTGTCTGCTGTCTATCTGGTATCTGCTGTGTATTGTGCATGTGGCGTCTGCTGTGTATGTGTGGTGTCTGCTGTGTATGTGGCGTTTGCTGTGTATGTGGCGTCTGCTGTGTATGTGGTGTCTGCTGTCTATCTGGTATCTGCTGTGTATTGTGTATGTGGCGTCTGCTGTGTATGTGGCGTCTGCTGTCTATCTGGTATCTGCTGTGTATTGTGCATGTGGCGTCTGCTGTGTATGTGGCGTCTGCTGTGTATGTGGCGTCTGCTGTCTATCTGGTATCTGCTGTGTATGTGGCGTTTGCTGTGTATGTGGCGTCTGCTGTGTATGTGTGGTGTCTGCTGTGTATGTAGTGTGGGTTGAGGATTACGTGCCATCGTGTACAGCTCTACTGAGAATTGACCATGGGAAATTGACTGTGTCTTAAATGTATGGATTACACATTGCACTTACACTCGTTGGTGTGCCGGGCCATTTTTTCGGTTTGTTTGTGTCCTCAATGTAGTCTAATGCTGGAATAATTTTATTACAATGTATCTGTGCCGGTGACATCGTGACTTCCTCTATATGAATCTGATAGGAGGTGACGTCCCCCGTTACCTCTCAGGACCCCCTGACTACACGTCAGCACTTGTACTTCTTGTCAAACCCAAGTGCCGGTAATAACGGGGGAAGAAAAGGGAATCCAGCTGTGCGGAGATGAAATATTGCTTTTATATGTGCAAAAATACATTTTCTGGAGTGTTTTTTTAAGCGGCAAATTAACGTTTGTTACATCTGTGAATAGAAGCTTCACGGTAGGAAATTTCATCCAGATACAGCAGAGAGGTTCTGATGCATCTGAGGAAGCTTCCGGCTACTGAACAATGGGTCGTTATTAAATCTGGAAGATCACAGAGTTACATTTTGGATTTTTTTTTGAGCCTGGAGCAACGTTATTAGAGAATACTGGAGGGTTGGTTGTTAGAGGTGTATGATGTGACCATCGTGTGACTCACGTCTCTAGACGACCTTCTCCTCCTACAATGGATTGGTGCAGTCTTCATGTTCAGTGTTAACTCTAAAAGTTGAGTTTGGCTTCAGAAGTGACAAGTTTGATACTTTGGACCCAGAGGTCACTTAATGTCACCGCCATGCTCAGGTGTAGGACACCGTTGACCTGGTGGCAGTTGATGATTGAGTAATGGGACACGAGAACCCAACTGACCTGGTGGTCATCATAATCACCACCATGCTCAGGTGTAGGACACCGTTGACCTGGTGGCAGTTGATGATTGAGTAATCGGACACAAGAACCCAACTGACCTGGTGGTCATCATAACATGGACTTTGATATTGAGGAGATCCGAGAGAATAAATCCAAGTCAAGTTGATTTCTACTCGAATTACACAAAGATTTTCAATCACCAAACTATGATTTTTTTGATATTCCATGTGGCTCATGGGCCACCATCTTCCTGAACCATAACGTGGTATTAAAAGGTTATAAAATATGAAAAAAATCCCTATATTTACCGTACCTCTTTGACCCCTCCACTAATCACGACAGCCATCCGGTCTTCTCGGCATCTTATTTTTTATGTATTATATTTATTAAGCTCAGGCGTCCTAGAAAGAAACTTGAGGGCAAAATAAGAGACAATAAATGCGCGGAGAATGATTTCTCTGCTAACTGAATTCCCCAGGAAAAAATTAGCAAACGGGCCAACTCAATTTTCCTGAACCACTCATCTCTACGTTCAACACCATTGGCCCGGTAGCCACTAAATGTACCATTCACTGCACCTTTTGTTATTATTATGAAAGTTCATTGACCAAGTGGTTGCCAAATATTCTGGTCAACCACAACTATTGTGTAACACTATTGACTAGAAGGCCACCAAAATCTGTTGTGTCGTAACGTTTTTCTGCAGCACTATTAACCCAGTAACAAATGTAACTTCGTAGCTCACGACAACTATTCTATGACATCATGGTCACCAAAATAGTAATCTGTAGGGCAGTGTTCCCCAACTCCAGTCCTCAAAAGCCACCAACAGGTCGTGTTTTCAGGATTTCCTCAGTATTGACAAGGTGACAATTCCACCTCCTGTGCAATATTAAGAAAATTCAGAAAACCTGATCTGTTGGTGGCTTTTGAGGACCAGAGTTGGGGAACCATAATTTAGTCAAATTCTACGGTGAAAGCCATGTTTACATCTGGTTATGCTTGTCAGATGGACATACATCCTAAACAGACATACTCAAGTAGACAACAACTGTTCCTCCCAACTCCTCCATAGATGAATTCATTCTTGATGAGGAAAGTGGAATAAGCTGTTGCCAGACACCTCTGGTGGTGGCTTATCTCACGTGATGACTAAGGGATCCAGTATGTTAAAATTCACCATGTCCCATCCTTATTCCTCCAACATTTGCCTTTCGGGAAGTCAGAAAGCCCCGATAGACTTTATCTGGTTGAGTTGGATAACTTTTATGGTAGACATTTGAGGATCATTTCGAAGATCCAATAGACTTTTGGTCGATCTACCTTCTAAAGTCTCATTTCTATATCAAGTTTCATGGACTTTTCCTTTTTTTAAGATTGTTTTTGGATTTAATGTTTGATTGGAGCTGAATAGGATTGAAAAGCTCTTTTTGAAACGGGCCAAATGCATAATGGTTTTCCTCATTTGCCATCTCCCGTTTTAACAGCCGTCTTCTCATGTAGTTAAGGAGTCTTTAGTCCACTTCCTATTTCTGATTTAAAATGCCAAGCACAACAGAACTTTGGGGGTCCCATTGATTAGACCCCCACTTACCCTTTACTGGATTACTCCCGTCTCATACATTTAGGTATATATGGCATAGAAGAGTCTTCTCATCTGGTTGAGGAGTCCTTGGTCCACCATCTTTTATTACTGATCTGAAGTGCCAAGTACAACAGTATTTTGCGAGGTCCCATTGATTAGACCCCCACTTACCCTTTACCAGTTTATTCCATCTCATACATTTAGGTATATATAGCATAGAGGCATCTTCTCATCTGGTTGAGGAGTGTTTGGACCACCTTCTAATACTGGTCTGAATTGCCAAGCACAATAACACTCTGGGGAGTCCCATTGATTAGACCCCCACTTATCCTTTTCCAAATTATTCCTGTCTCATACATTTAGTTATATATGGTATAGAGGTGTCTTCTCATGCCGTTAAGGAGTCTTTGGGTCCACCTTCTATTATTGATCTGAAGTGCCAAGTACCACAGCATTTTGGGAGGTCCCATTGGTTAGACCACCATTTATCCTTTACCAGATTATTCCTGTCTCATACATTTAGGTATATTTGTCATAGAGACATCTTCTCATGTGGTTGAGGAGTCTTTGGGTCCACTTTCTATTACTTATCTGAAGTGCCAAGCACAACAGCATTTTGGGAGGTCCCATTGATTAGACCACCATTTATCCTTTGCCAGATTATTCCTGTCTCATACATTTAGGTATATATGGCATAGAGATGTCTTCTCATGTGGTTGAGGAGTCTTCGATCCACCTTCTATTACAGATCTACAATACCAAGAACAACAGCACTCTGGGGAGTCCCATTGATTAGACCCCAACTTACCCTTTACCGGATTATTCCCGTCTCATACATTTAGGTATATATGACATAGAGGCATCTTCTCATGTAGTTGAGGAGTGTTTAGTCCACCACCTTCTATTACTGATCTGAAGTGCCAAGCTCAACAGCATTTTGGGAGAACCATTGATTAGACCACCATTTAGCCTTTACCGGATTATTCCCGTCTCATACATATAGGTATATATGACATAGAGGCATCTTCTCATGTGGTTGAGGAGTCTTTGGTCCACCTTCTATTACTGATCTGCAGTGCCAAGCACAACAGCACTCTGGGGAGTCCCATTGATTAGACCCTCACTTATCCTTTACCGGGTTACTCCATTCTCGTACATTTATGGCATAGAGGTGTTGAGCCGCTGTCGGTGAAAAGTTGACTGCGTATTCACGATGCTCCCCAAGAGTTCCAAATATTGTCAAGTAGGTTTTTATGATTATTGGACATTTACGTACAGAAGAGTAGTCGAGACCATTCTCCCGTACTTTCAGTGTTGAGACGCAAAGTTTCCGAACATTGTGTCAGCGCCGTGTCTGGCAGCCAATGTTCGGAATCACAAGCTTTTAGCGAAGCCGATGATTAAACCTGATTTCCTTGGGCAGATGTGACTCCGACTTGCCTCATTCTTTAATTTAAAAACACTTTATATCTTATAAGGAAAAACCCATTTTCGCTAATGCAAGACTGCTCCTCGTAATAATTATCTCCATTTTTGAAAGGCGCGGTGATATATTTTTGATTAGATTGTCAGTCCAGGCTCCGGATTCTGCAGCCCTGAGTCTGGAGGGTGCAGAGTACGTAATACGGCGGATTAATGGATGGCCAAAATTGAAAGCCAGGCGTTCACGTGGAAAGTGATTAGGGCGAAATTAGATGAAATTACTTCATGCATTTTTTACCTCTTCCATCATTAGAAATTATTTTGCAATTAGCGGCAGGTTCTCAGATGCCTCCAGACGGACGAGGTATAATTTAACCGGCAGGAAATGAAGTTGAGATCATGTAAACTATATTAGAAATGATGTTCAGGTGAATGGATCTTAAAGGGGTTGTCCACCTTTCTCAGGTCCCCCGAAGTTAGGAAGACCCAGGAGCCTTTCTCATGTATTTGGTGGAGATTGCTTGTTCTGTGGGGTGTAAACAAAATTTCACGGCGTCCCATAAAATTAGCGGGTCATAGATTGACACTTCATGGTCTGTTCGAGCATGAAGTGTTCTTTCCAGTACAAGTGCCATTATTGGGTTCTTGGGTTGTATCCAAACCCTATGGGGACCAAATATGTAGTGAAAGAGTCCTAGGAATCATAGGGAGGTATCATCTGGGGATTCAGTCCTTCACTTCATCGGTAGCTACATTTTGGAGCTCCCGTAGCTGCTCGTTAAAGACTAAAGCCAACCATGGGGACATATTCAATGCCGGCGTACCCAATCATTTTACAATTACCGTATCGGGGTTTTCTGTACTCTTTTACTTTAGGATATACAAAGCAGAGCTCTGTGAGACGACTTCTCCAGTCATTTACAGGGCTATTCTCAAGTTATTCAATTACTTTAATTTGTTAGACAGTATGAAAACAAGCAAGTTTGGAATCGACTTGCTTTTTCTATCGGCTTTTATTTTTCAGCACTGAATGTATCACACTAGTACGGGGAAGTACCAAGGCGAAAGGGCAGGGAAGGGAAACCCTGTGTCTAGGGAAGGGGAAAATAGTGACCCCTGACCAAACCTACCGCTGGTCCCTAATGTCCCTCACCACCCTAGATAGGTTCTGCACCTATGCGCCAAGCCGGATACCTGACATTGGCTGACCGTGAAGTAGGCCCTAGATACGGAACAGATGGGATGAGCACTTAGCCAACACTACTAAGCTCTAAAGAAGACCCAGGGATAACAAATCTAGGAAAGTAAACAAATAACTTACCACCATAGATAGGTTCTGCACCCATGCGCCAAGCCCGATACCTGACCTTTAGTGACCCCGAAGTAGGCCCTAGATGGGGAATGGATGGGATGAGCACTTAGTCAACCCCACTAAGCTCTAAAGAAGACACAGGGATAACAAATACGGGAAAGTAAACAAATAACTTACCATTCTAGATAGGTTCCGTACCTATGCGCCAAGCCGGATACCTGACCCTAGGTATCCCTAGTGCTGACACCTAAATAGGGAACGGGTGGGATGAGGTCTTTGTCAACCCTACTAAACACTAGAGAAGACACAAGGAGGACAAACACGAGGAAAATGCATGAACTACTTATCATAGACTCAGGTAGAAGTTCAGCAATGATACCACAGAGGAGTACAAGCCACCTGCTTGCAAGCAGAGCTTGAATGAACTGAATAATATCACCAGCACAAGTCCAGGGAAGATGGGGGTACTTAAGCACATGGAGAATACTAATAATGAGTAGCTGGATGGAAGCAGAGCTCTGCTAGGTCCTAGACTAGCTGGATGGAAGCAGAGCTCTGCTAGGTCCTAGACGGGAAGAGATGAAAACCCATCAGGAAAGGTACCTAGTACAATGAATACTAACAGCAGGAACAATAGAAAGTCAGAGAACATTCTGTGCAGCCAAATGCTGTGACCATCCATTCTCAGAAACCACATGACTATCGGTCACTCGTGACAGAATGCTTTTTTCCTACATAGTGTACAGCTAATTTCCATGAAGTCAACAGACCCTGGCTAAGAGTGTGCAGTAGTTTCTTCCAGGAGAGAGGTTGAATCCTGATATCCAAGCCACATCTCTATGTCATATTGATTTATATGCAGTAGTACTCTCCCCATCCCTCTCAGCTCCTGATGACCTGCTGTTATCAATCCTGTATAATCAAAATCCCTGGAACCAAATATCATGGCTCTCACTGTCTGGAGCTATGTGCTTGTTCTAATGCCTTGTTATTGTTATAGTTGTGTGGAAACTTACAAGGTATATAGGTAACACACTAAAAACTGCAACTGACCCTGCCGGCTCTTGTACAGACTAAATATCTCAACCCCACAGTCCTTATTGATTCCTGCGGGAATTAGACAACAGACTAAACGATGGCAACTCGGACTTATTCTGCCCGATCGGCCGTCGAGGGCTTCACGTTCCTCCTAAAGAATCGGAAGCCAGAGCAGAGGGCAAATAACCTGCAAAAGGGAAGGTGTGCTGAAGTAGAAAGTGAGTAATGCAAAGAACCGAATACAAGAGAGGGAGTATATTGCTAAAGAATATGCCGCCTACTTACTGACAACAATGGAGTAAGGTTTATGGCACACTTGGAATTATGGCTGCTCAAGAAGACCTCAAACCCGTCATTAGATACTAGAGAACTTGGCACACCAACATTGAATATAAGGACTTTATTATACAGGCAATCCAAACAATGTCAAATGTAACGTTTCGACCCCCCTATTTGGGTCTTCATCAGACTCAATAGATTCTTGTGTAGGGCTATTCCTTTAAGATGGTGATACTCTCAAAATCACCATGACATTTATACATAAATCAGATTGCTGTTCTGCATAGATGTGATGGCGCGGTATAGTAGGGTGTCTTACCTGCAGGAGCAGGGGTCCTTCCAAAAAATGGAGTGACATTTTCCATATTTTGGATTGCCTGTATGATCAAGTCCTTATATTGAATTTTGGTGTGCCAGGTTCTCTTATATCCACTTACTGACAGCAAACATAAGATAGGTGCAGAGTGGAGAACATAAATAGTATCCTAGCTCGTCTTCCACTGAGTGGCAGAAACTAGCAGCAATATGGCTGGACATCAAAATGAAACTATCACCAGCAAGAAAAAAGTATTTACAGTGGCACCCGAAAGGTGATTGGGCAGACAATCGAGTAAATGCATACACCTGTTATCCTAATAGAACTAAAGCACAGATAACAGAAACTAAACACCCGAAGAAAAGGTGAATCCGTAGTGGTCCAGTGGACACACAAGCCAACCACAGAGCATAGACTCAAGGGTAGAGTTGAGCGGATCGGCCATAATCCGGGTCCGGCGGATCCGGATCGGGTTGCCGCAGAAGTCCGGATCCGATCCGGAATCCGCGGCCATGTAAATCAATGGGGAGCCGGATCCGGGACGAGAGAGAGAGAAAGAGAGAAAAAGAGAGAGAAAGAGAGAAAAAAAAAAACGGATCCGGATTGTGCACCCCGAATCTCGGGTAGTGGTCGGACTCGGATCGGGCTCTCAAACCGTGCGGATCCGGATTTTGCAGATCCGGGTCCGCTCAACACTACTCAAGGGTTTGAATCCATAGGCTTGACATTTCTATGTATAGTCATGGCTGAAAGTGTTGGCACCCTTGAAATTGTTCCAGAAAATGAAGTATTTATCCCAGAAAATTATTGCAAATACACATTTTGTTATAAATCTGTTATTTATTTTCTGTGTATTGGAACAAAACAAAAAAAAACCTGAGAAAAAGGCAAATTTGACAACATTTCACACAAAACCCCCAAAATGGGCTGGAAAAAAAATGCTCTCACCCTTTCCAAAATTGTGGGTAAATAGCTTTGTTTCAAGCATGTGATGCTCTTTCAAACTCACCAGCGGCAAGTAACAGGTGTGGGCAATATGAAAATCACACCTGAAACCACATAAAAAGTGGAGAAGTTGCCTCAATCTTTGCATTGTGAGTCTGTGTGTGTCACACTAAGCATGGAGAACAGAAAGAAGAAGAGAACAGTCTGAGGACTTGAGAACCAAAATTGTTGAAAAATGTCAACAATCTCAAGATTACAAATCCATCTCCAGAGATCTTGATGTTCCTTTGCCCACGGTGCATAACATAATCAAGAAGTTTACAACCCATGGCACAGTAGCTGTTCTCCCTGGATGTGGATGGTAGAGAAAAATTGATGAAAGGTTGTAACATAGGATAGTCCAAATGGTAGATAAGCCCCAATCAAGGTCCAAAAAAAAAATCAAGGCAAGTCCTGTAGGCTCAGGGGCATCAGTGTCAGTGTGACCTATCCATCCAGATTTGAATGAACTGAAGCACTATGGAGGAGACCCAGGAGGCCCCCACTGCTGACACAGAGACATAAAAAAGCCAAAATTGATGTCAGTAACCAAAATCCTTCTGGGAAAGCATCTTGTGGACAAATGAGACCATGATGGAGCTTTTTTGTAAAGCACATCATTCTACTGTTCACCAAAAAAGAAATGAGGCCTACAAAGTAAAGAACACAGCACATACAGTAACACATGGTGGAGGTCAGAAATGTTTTGGGTTGTTTTGCTGCCTATGGCACTGGGGGGTCTTGACTGTGTGAAAGGCATCATGAATTCTGAAGATGACAAAAAGACTTTGGGTGGCAGTGTAGCGTCCAGTGTAAGAAAGCTGAGTCTGCATTTCAGCTCAGGACAATGACGCCAAAAACTTCAAGAAACCCCCAAAAATGGATGGAAGCAAAGAGCTGGAGAGTTCTGCAGTGGCAGCAATGAGTCAGGATCTAAATCCCACTGACAACTGTGGAGAGATCTGAGGGAGAAGAGAAGACGCCATCAAATATGAGAGACCTGGAGCAGCTTATAAAGAAGAGTCCGAGATTCCAGGTGAGAGGAGGAAGAAACGTGTCGACGGCTTCTGGAACAATTTCAAGGGCGTCAACACTTTCCGCCATGACTGTATATACGGTGATAAGTTTAGACTGAAAAACAAGCCACTGAGAACTGAATGCGATACAGCAGAACATGCGCTGGGCTTTATAGTTCTCCTAAAGCTACAGCTCTGCTGCTCAGCATAACTGTCACTCGAGGAGGAGCGCCCGCCCTGCCGGACACCGGGAAGTAAAGAGACTGTAAGGAGACAGCTGCTCAAGAGACCCCTTGATCAGAGCCTGTTCAGTGCTGTCAGCACCATGGACAGAAGCTCCTTAGACCTGTGTCTTCTCGCCGTGCAGTGTCGGATGCCCAGGCTCTCTTATGTTTCTTTATATTCTATGTGGAGTCTATGAATCTTCCTCCGGTAAATCGCGGTTCTTCCTTTCTCAGACAACAGTCGTTACGTTTTTAGAATAGAATCGATGGGACAATATATTTCCTATATTATATGAGCAGCTTTTCCGTTCCGCTTTTTATTCTTTTCTTCTGTCCTCACTTTCTCTGTCACAAACAGAAATACATCTTCTGTATCAGTAAGAATGTTGCATCTCTAATTTAGAATTGAAGCGGATCGGTCACAAGGGCCGACGTCGCCCGTTCTTGCTCTAATTTTATTCCCACTTGTTTCTTTTAAATTTAATTATTCCATACTGTTCTAGAGATAGGGACTTTTTTTTATTTAGTTCCAAAGGTTATGGTCTTTACCCAGGAGGCGTGGCCCAGAGTATCCTTGGGGGCGTGTCTTATTCTTGATAATTTCCCTGAGAGCCACACCTCCTGTTAAATAAAAAAGGCCCATATATAAAGAGCAATATGGCAGATTTAAATTAGACCAAAATTGGACTTTAGGTTGCCAAGCCAATGATCGGGACTCATCACGTCATGGGGGTTCCGATTGGGAGGGAGAGGAAGCCCCCCTCCCTCTCCAGCCCACTAAATGCTGTGTTTTCTTTTTCTATCTGCACTCTTTCTCCTGCACTGAACACTTTTATCTTACATGGTGTACAGCTAATTTCCATGAAATAGACCCTGGCTAAGAGTGCACAATAATTTCTTTCATGAGAGAGGTTAAATCTGCTATCTTTCTCCTGCACTGAATGCTTTTATCTTACATGGTGTACAGCTAATTTCCATAAAATAGACCCTGGCTAAGAGTGCACAATAGTTTCTTTCAGAGGAGAGGTTAAATCTCCTATCTTTCTCCTGCACTGAATGCTTTTATCTTACATGGTGTACAGCTAATTTTCATAAAATAGACCCTGGCTAAGAGTGCACAATAGTTTCTTTCAGAGGAGAGGTTAAATCTGCTATCTTTCTCCTGCACTGAATGCTTTTATCTTACATGGTGTACAGCTAATTTCCATAAAATAGACCCTGGCTAAGAGTGCACAATAGTTTCTTTCAGAGGAGAGGTTAAATCTGCTTTCTCCTGCACTGAATGCTTTTATCTTACATGGTGTACAGCTAATTTCCATAACATAGACCCTGGCTAAGAGTGCACAATAGTTTCTTTTAGGAGAGAAGTTAAATCTGCTTTCTTTCTCCTGCACTAAGGGCTACTTCTCACATAGCGAGATCGCTGCTGAGTCACGTTTTTTTGTGACACACCAGTGACCTCATTAGCAATTTCGCTGTGTGTGACACTGAGCAGTGATCTGGCCCCTGCTGTGAAATCGCTGCTCGTTACACACAGTGCTGGTTCATTTTTTGGTCATTGCTCTCCCGCTGTGAAGCAGACATCACTGTGTTTGACAGTGAGAGAGCAACTATCTGAATGTGCAGGGAGCAGGAAGCCGGCGTCTGGCAGTCTGCGGTAAGCTGTAACCAAGGTAAATATCGGGTAACTAAGCAAAGTGCTTTGCTTGGTTACCCAATATTTACCTTGGTTAGTAGCATCCGCTGCTCTCACGCTGTCAGTGCCGTCTCCCTGCTCCCCGCACACGTAGCCAGAGTACACATCGGGTAAATAAGCAAAGCGGTTTGCTTATTAACCCGATGTGTACTCTGGCTAGGAGTGCAGGGAGCCAGCGCTAAGCGGTGTGCACTGGTAACCAAGGTAAATATCGGGTAACCAAGCGCTTGGTTACCCGATATTTACCTTAGTTACCAAGCGCAGCATCGCTTCCACGCATCGCTGGTGGCTGGGGGCTAGTCACTGGTCGCTGGTAAGATCTGCCTGATTGACAGCTCACCAGCGACCATGTAGCGGGATCGCTGGAGCGTCGCTAAAGTGTGACGGTACCCTAAATGCTTATATCTTACATGGTGTACAGATAATTTCCATGAAATAGATCCTGGCTAATAGTGCACAATAGTTTCTTTCAGGAGAGAGGTTAAATACTAATATCCAAGCCATCTCTCTCCATTATATTGATTTCTGTGCAGCAGTTACCTGCTACCTTTTCTTCCCATCCTTCTCAGCTTCTGATGACCTGCTGTTATCAAGCCTGTATAATCACAATACCTGGAACAAAATATCACTGCTCTCACTGTCTGGAGCCATGTGCTTGTTCAAATGCCTTGTTATCTCTATTGTTTTGGTAGTGTAGCAACTCACAAGGGATAAAGGTAACACACTAAAAACTGCAACTGACCCTGCCAGCTCCTGTACAGACTAGATATCCCAACCCCGCAGTCCCTAGTGGTTCTTGCGGGAATTGGAATAGCCCTGACAAAAGACTAAACAGTGGCAACTCAGACCTATTCCACTTGATCGGCCGACGAGTGTTTCACGTTATTGATCGTGGCATTTAGGGGGTTAAACAGCCAGGTTTAGCTCAGGGACCATCCAAGTATCCCTGTAACTTTTTGGATTATTTCTAAAATTAGAAAGACGTCCTAGGAAAAAGTTCTCTGGCTTCTAATTTAAAGGATTAGTCAAATTAGTTTATCATTGTCAGGTCCAACACACAACCAATGAGCTGTTTGCAGGTCCCATGGCGGCAAGAAGTAAACATTGTATGGAGCCGAGGCGGCACGTTGCAATACGCCGCATAGTGGCCATTTTTGGTACTGCAGCTCGGCTCCCATTGAAGTTAATAAGATCTGAACTGCAATACTCACATTGTGCGGAGCAGTGAACTCTTTACTTCCAGCCGCCAAGGGACGTGCAGGCATCTGATCGGTGGAGGTTATGGGTGTATCGTAAGGATGGCTTATCACCATCTAAGGCTTAGAGAACCCCAATAACTATAGGAAGGAGAATAAGCTGGAAGGCATACTTTTGTACTGACAACTTTGGGGAATTGCTCCCCAGACGGTTGGGAAGACTCCGGTACTTTCCACGGCTCTTGTGTTTCCGGTCTGTGTCCTCTAGAAGGAACGTTCGGCGGTAACTGGAATTTTATTTCCTTTTTTTTTTGCTCGAGGCTTGAAACCAAATGATGAGATCTTCCACACAACAGAGTCCAGGAGAATTCCTCCATCTGTCGATAGCAGACACAGTGCCTCAATAAAGATATTAGGAATTATTAGACCGGTTGGAAACCGCTTTATGTAAATACCAGGGAGGGGGCTGAGGGGGAGGGGTAAGGGTACAAAGACTGAGCAGACACGGACCTGGAGATGATCATTCCGGAGCTTTATGAATGAACCTGCTGAAAACTAGGGACGAAAAGTCACGGAATGTTGGGAAACCCAGGTCCAGACTCTGCGGAATGTTGGGAAACCAGGTCCAGACTCTGCGGAATGTTGGGAAACCAGGTCCAGACTCTGCGGAATGTTGGGAAACCCAGGTCCAGACTCTGCGGAATGTTGGGAAACCAGGTCCAGACTCTGCGGAATGTTGGGAAACCAGGTCCAGACTCTGCGGAATGTTGGGAAACCAGGTCCAGACTCTGCGGAATGTTGGGAAACCAGGTCCAGACTCTGCGGAATGTTGGGAAACCAGGTCCAAACTCTGCGGAATGTTGAGAAACCAGGTCCAGACTCTGCGGAATGTTGGGAAACCAGGTCAGACTCTGCGGAATGTTGGGAAACCAGGTCAGACTCTGCGGAATGTTGGGAAACCAGCTCCAGACTCTGCGGAATGTTGGGAAACCAGGTCCAGACTCTGCGGAATGTTGGGAAACCAGCTCCAGACTCTGCGGAATGTTGGGAAACCAGGTCCAGACTCTGCGGAATGTTGGGAAACCAGGTCCAGACTCTGCGGAATGTTGGGAAACCAGGTCCAGACTCTGCGGAATGTTGGGAAACCCAGGTCCAGACTCTGCGGAATGTTGGGAAACCAGGTCCAGAATCTGCGGAATGTTGGGAAACCAGGTCCAGACTCTGCGGAATGTTGGGAAACCAGGTCCAGACTCTGCGGAATGTTGGGAAACCAGGTCAGACTCTGCGGAATGTTGGGAAACCAGGTCCAGACTCTGCGGAATGTTGAGAAACCAGGTCCAGACTCTGCGGAATGTTGAGAAACCAGGTCCAGACTCTGCGGAATGTTGAGAAACCAGGTCCAGACTCTGCGGAATGTTGAGAAACCAGGTCCAGACTCTGCGGAATGTTCAGATCAGCGGCTCCACGAGGCTCCGAGGTTCTACTCCGGGAATTAAAGTACCTGAATTGTAGGAGCGTTTTTTACTTTTGGCGTCTGTACACCAGTCCTGGTTACAACTTTTTGAAAAGTGTGGACCTCTGCCGATAGGGGGTGCGGACAACAATATTCATTAAATTTATTCAAAAGCCGCAAACATTTTTCAAGAATTGAGAATTTAACCTGACATTTTGCGATATCTCAAGCAGCTTTACAGCAGAAAAGTGGCACAAACTGCTTTATGAATCAGCCCCATAGTCTAGAATGATGACCCCCCAAGTACAACTGATACATGTCTCAATGTCTTGGCGGTGTCACGCATGATAGACAGTCCTATGGTGTCCTGCTGTAGAAGGTCGCAGTGTTTGGCTACACAAGCTACTTTCTGACTTTCCCTTTTTCCCTTTTTGGGGTTTATCATTTTCCCTTTAGGACCCTGCGGAGTTCCACACCCTTTCAGCTGTTAATCTTCAGCACTTCCCTTGGTGTCTTTATAGACCCTCATTCCCCCTTACTCTGTGCTGGTGATAGCTCTAATACCCTTAACAAGTCTTCAGTGCAAGCAGACGGCTGGTATCCATCTGGAGAAACTTTGTTGTTGTTGCAATTCCTCTCCCTGAGTCATCTGGAGATAAGTTTGTTTACTTTCCTCCTATTTGTGATTGATGTGTCTTCTATAGAACTTAGTGGGGTTGACTAAGCGCTCATCCCATCCGTTCCCTAATTATGGCCTACTTCAGAGTTAGCCAGGGTCAGGTATCCGGCTCACATAGGTCGGTATCTATCTAGTGTGGTGAGGGAAGCCAGGGCCTAGCTCTATGGTCATCCTAGGGTCAGGTATCCAGCTTGGCGCATAGGTGCGGAACCTATCTAGGGTGGTGAGGGACCCCAGGGACCAGCAGTAGGCTTGGTCAAGGATCACCATCTTTCCCTTCCCTAGACACAGGGTTTCCCTTCCCTTTTTCCCCATTCGCTTGGTTTCACTCTACCTAGTGTGACACTCGGCTAGTTCAGATAATGTGATCTTCTTAAAGGGGTTGTCTCAAGATGTATTTTCAGGAGCAAACCACTCACCTGCTTCCAGGGTTCCTGCTTGCCATGAAAAAGGGGAGAAGTGCATCCCTGATGAATGACAGTTCGAACTTGCAGCGAAAGACAGAGATAGCGTTTCCTCTGGAGCATCAGTGGACTGTAGGGGGATTAAAGCTAGCCATCCTGTCAGCATCAGAGCAGCACTTACAAGCTCTATAGACTGTAGGGGGATTAAAGCTAGCCATCCTGTCAGCATCAGAGCAGCACTTACAAGCTCTATAGACTGTAGGGGGATTAAAGCTAGCCATCCTGTCAGCATCAGAGCAGCACTTACAAGCTCTATAGACTGTAGGGGGATTAAAGCTAGTCATCCTGTCAGCATCAGAGCAGCACTTACAAGCTCTATAGACTGTAGGGGGATTAAAGCTAGCCATCCTGTCAGCATCAGAGCAGCA
The DNA here is from genome assembly GCF_048569485.1 of Anomaloglossus baeobatrachus. Lineage (NCBI taxonomy): Eukaryota > Metazoa > Chordata > Amphibia > Anura > Aromobatidae > Anomaloglossus > Anomaloglossus baeobatrachus. Next base: position 19,875,521 of record NC_134358.1, on the reverse strand, counting down.
CTTACAAGCTCTATAGACTGTAGGGGGATTAAAGCTAGCCATCCTGTCAGCATCAGAGCAGCACTTAAAAGCTCTATAGACTGTAGGGGATTAAAGCTAGCCATCCTGTCAGCATCAGAGCAGCACTTACAAGCTCTATAGACTGTAGGGGGATTAAAGCTAGCCATCCTGTCAGCCTCAAAGCAGCACTTACAAGCTCTATAGACTGTAGGGGGATTAAAGCTAGTCATCCTGTCAGCATCAGAGCAGCACTTACAAGCTCTATAGACTGTAGGGGGATTAAAGCTAGCCATCCTGTCACCATCATAGCAGCACTTACAAGCTCTATAGACTGTAGGGGGATTAAAGCTAGCCATCCTGTCACCATAAGAGCAGCACTTACAAGCTCTATAGCAAAAAGCTTGCAGGTGCTGCACTCCTTGCCTAGGAGACTGGCCACTGCTGATAGATTAAGATTACAGAGGTGGCTGGTATCCTAGGTGATGAGCATTACACAGAAGAATTATAAATCCCTCCATTCTTGAGACGAATATCATTAAGTTTTACAAGCACTTTGGAAAATTCAAGAATACAAAGTGAATATCTTTCCCTGCATATCAATTTATTTAAATAAGCTGAAACTCCCGAACTGATCACTTTATTGCTGCATTTTGCAAAGCATTTTACTATATAACGTTACATTTGTCCAATATCCACATACATTGAAAACATAACCTGCTGCATCCAGGCAGCCACCACTAGGGGGAGCTCAGGAGCTGAGTGCATACACTTTACACATTGACCTCAATGAGATGCCAGTATGCAGTGAGCTCCCCCTGGTGGTGGCTGCATAATTTACATCTATAACTGTACAGGGGATTTGATGTGACCTCTGTAATGATATATAAAGAATATAATAATCTAGAAGTATGATTTATTGTCATTATAATTATGGAGATTTGCTCTGAGTCGCGGCTGGACGGTAAATCCCCTTTAATACACAATATCTTGGCTCTGTTTGCAGAAGTTTCCAATGACGGCAGGAAATCTCCAGCTCTCCGGGCCACTAATTCTGATTTTCTCATTAGCAATTATCAGAGCGCAGCCGTCCTTCTATTACTTATTGATGCCGCTGGTATGCACCATCTACTGTACGACATTAAATAAGGAGGGAGCGGTTTTACAGCCGGCGTCTTAATGAAATAGTTCAGCTCGGTCTATAATCAGGACGGCCGCAGATGAAGAGGAGGAAACATCTCCTGGAGGGAGCGGCGGAGGTACGTCACCTCCGATCCTCAGCCTCCGTAGAAGGTTGTGAGTGTTCAGGAGGTCATAGATGGAGGAAGGCAAGAAGATTCCCAAGTGTTATATTCTTATTTTACTCTGTCTTATCTTTAGTTTACCCAACAGTTACAGTTTCTATATATATGTGACCTCCGAGCTTTGGTTCCTTCCATACATTTTCTATTGGATTCAGGTCTGGTGATTGGCTCGGCCAGTCTAGGAGATTTTTTTTCTCTCCTTGGCCGTGTGTTTGGGGTCATTGTGTTGCTGAAATGTCCTCCCTCGTTTTATCTTCATCATCCTGGTAGCAGATATTTATCCGGAATGTCTCTGTACATTTATCCTTCCTTCAATTACATGAAGTCTGCCAGTGCCGTCTGCTGAAAAACAGCCCCACCCCATGATGTTCCCACCTCCACACTTCACTATTGGTATTTCTGGGGTGATTGCCTTTTGGCCTCTAAACATGGTGTGTATTATGACCTCCAAAGAGTTCAGTTTTGGTCTCGTCTGACCAGACTATATTCTCCCAGTATTTCTCTAAATGTTGTTGAACTAATTTTAAACACTTGAACTTGCTTTTTCTTTAGTAATGGAGTCTTATGTGGTGAGCGTGCATACAGGAGCGTGCATACAGGAGCGTGCATACAGGAGCGTGCATACAGGAGCGTGCATACAGGAGCGTGCATACAGACCATGGAGGGGGGAGTGCATTACTTATTTTTTTTCAGTGAAACAATTGTACCTGCTGATTCCATGTGTGTCTGTAGCTATCCACCGATGTCCTTGGCTCTTGGACAGCTCTTCTGACAATTGTTTTCACACCTCTGTCTGAAATCTTGTTGGGAGCACCTGGTCGTTGACCGTTTATGGTGAAATGTTGTTCTTTCCACTTCCAAATTACGGCCCCAACAATGCTCACTGGAGGATTCAGTAGTTTAGAAGTTCGTATGTAACCAATGCCATCAGTATGTTTTGCAAAAATAAGTTTGCAAACGTCTTGTGACAGCTCACTTGTTTTACCCATCATGAGATGTTTCTTGTGTGGCACCATGGTAATGAGACACCTTTTTATCGGCCATCAGTTGATATTATTTGTAACTAAGTTGCAGGTTTGCTTTCTAATTACTGATAGATTTCAGCTGGTGTCAGGACTTTCCATGGCTTTTTTCATCTCTCTCTTTCTTCATGTGGTCAATACTTTTTCCAATGTCACTTATCATTATTACACAATTTATGGCCATCTATGGTTTGATTTCTTTGCCTGTGTGGATTGGATGGGTTGTTAATGACATCTGGTAAGAAATTCATGTTGATAGCACCTTTAGAATTATATTTACTTAGAAAAATGGAGACTTTCAATACTTATTTCACCCCCCAGTATATGTCAGCATATATATATATATAGTACGGGCTTTCACATTGTACCACCAGCTCTCCCTTTAGAGGATCCAGCACATCCATGTGCTACAAGCACAGCTCAAAAATTCCAATAAAATCTATGTAATTCTTTATCTTGCTTGTGACTGCACGGCGGGAAACTTGGATCTAGGCTGATTCTTGGGATTGAGAGCCCTTTTAAAGGGAACCTGCCAGCACGTTTTTATATATGGAAGTAGTAGTACAGCTGTGTAGGTGCTCGTCGCCTAATAAAAATGATATATTTTTTGTGGAAATATGTTGCTCCAATTATGAGATATTTGGCATGATGTGATATGCAAATAAGGTGGAAGTGCATTAACTTCTCCAGTTCACTTCCTGTCTGATTTGCATATGACTTCTTCTTTAGATTTCTCATGATTGGCTCATCAGATCGCTACAACAAAGGAATCATTTTTATTAGAGGATGAGCGCCTATGCATTCATACCACTATATCATGTATAGACAGGGTCCCTTTAAGCTTTGCATTCAATCTGGAACAGTTCTCTTTAGTTTTGGAGCTAATTTATCTTCCTCTATAATTTTACATCCCAACAATCTGATGATATTTTCACAGTACTGTGAAAAAAAGAAACACAGTCTTCAAGTCCAACTTCTATATTCATTGATCTGTGTTTACACTTGGAAGTAGCGATATGCCGCTTGTCCTCCAAATAAAAATATCGTTTTTTTGTATGGATTTGATGTCCCAGTCATGAAATATACAGAGTAGACGTTGTAGACTTTTTTTTTTATTAATTTATTAAATTACACTGTAAGTGCAGAGGGGGCGTGTCTGTGCACTTAGAGGATGGAGTGTAGGAGCACTGACACGCCTCCGGTGCACTGACATGCCTCCGGTGCACTGACACGCCTCCGGTGCACTGACTTGCCTCCTGTGCACTGACTTGCCTCCGGTGCACTGACTTGCCTCCTGTGCACTGACTTGCCTCCTGTGCACTGACTTGCCTCCTGTGCACTGACTTGCCTCCTGTGCACTGACACGCGTCCTGTGCACTGAAATGCCTCCAGTGCACTGATACGCCTCCTGTGCACTGAAACGCCTCCGGTGCACTGACATGCCTCCAGTACTTTGTTACGCCTTTGGTGCACTGACATGCTTCCAGTGCACTGTCACGCCATCGGTGCACTGACATGCCTCTGGTGCACTGACACACCTTCTGTGCACTGACAAGCCTGTTGTGAATACATTTTCCAGTTTGGGGCTCCCTCTTGTGGTCATGCTTGGTATTAATTCAGTCCCTCATCTATATTAGTGTTTTTGGATCCCAGTAACATCAGAGTACTGATATAGTAGGGGAGAGGCCGTGTGGTCTCAGGGTTTTTCCATATCAGGCATGCTGAGATTTTTTAGGGTTTTTACGGATGCAGACAGTGCTCTTTCCTATCCTTTCCTATAAAGATAGTTTGGGCCTCATCTTTGCTGAATCTGTTTTCTAGCTTTGTAACACAATAGTGTTTTCCTACATCACCGTAGTCTTTACATGTGAGGGGCTATCTATATCTTTTATGGATTGCTCCGAGGCAGATTAGCTTTTCTTATATTTCTATCTGTAAGAATATTTAGTTCTCCGGCTGTGTCGAGATGACTAGGTCATCGTAGGCTCATCCCACGGCTACTTCTAGTTGTGTCAGGATTAGGTCTGCAATCCGTTAAGTTTACAGCTACTCTGGTTACTTTTTGGGTTTCCGCATTTTTTGATCTTCCTCGGTCTCTGAATCATAACACACACGCCTCTGGTGCACTGACACGCCTCTGGTGCACTGACATGCCTCTGGTGCACTGATTTGCCTCCGGTGCACTGACATGCCTTCAGTACACTGACTTGCCTCCGGTGCACTGACTTGCCTCCGATGCACTGACTTGCCTCCGGTGCACTGACACGCCTCTGGTGCACTGACACGCCTCTGGTGCACTGACACGCCTCTGGTGCACTGACACGCCTCTGGTGCACTGACACGCCTCCGGTGCACTGACACGCCTCCGGTGCACTGACTTGCCTCCGGTGCACTGACGCCTCCGGTGCACTGACACGCCTCTTGTGTACTTCCAGCCTGATTTGCATATGATTTATACTTTGGATTTCTGCTGACTGGTATCACGGATCTCTAAAGAGGAGGTATAATTTTTGTAGAAGAACAACCACCAATACAACCACACCACTGATTCCATAAGTAAAAAAGTGCTAATAGGTTCCCTAAAACAGAATGTCCCTCTATGAATCAGATGCAATTGGCCCCATTCTGACTCCAGAAATCTGACTCCCATGACTTGAGTTTATATTTTCCAATGTGTCCTGTTATTTTTTACTTAAAGGGATTCTTAACCTCTTTGCTACTTTATAGCTAGAGCCATTGTGCTCCGTATATTCACCTACACATCGCACTCCGCTGCCCATTACCATTGCACGGGTTTCCTGCCGGTCTCTGCTCTTCATCACATGGTCTCAGCAGCCAATCAGCAGCCAATCAGTGGGGGAGGAGGACAGGAGACTCTTCATCACATGGTCTCAGCAGCCAATCGGTGGGGGAGGAGGGCAGGAGACTGGCGGGGGATGAGTAGGTGAATATTTGTATACTGTTATTCCTGGCTCTCTCGTCTTTACACTGATTGTCCCCTCACTTTGCCCATATTCCCAAATCAGCTGATTTTCTATGTCTCGTCAGGATGTATTATGGGGAGTCTTTAGGCTTTGTGCACACAATGCGCTTTTTGACTAATCTTCACCAAAATTCTGCAAGTCTGTGCTTATGCCAGCAAAGCCTCTGAGATTTCTGGAGAGCATGTCAATTGTTGGGGCGCTTTTCCTGCGTTTTGTATTCCTTTCAGCCATTAACTTCATGAAAAAAATGCCCCAAAACATATGTGGTTTTAGGTGCGTTTTTTTGGTGCATTTTTCTGGCAGAAGATGCAGATTTCATGCAGGAAATTTCTGCACCAAATCTGCAGTCTGCCCACAGAGCCTTAGGCATGCTACAGATTTGGTGCAGAAATTTTCTGCACGTTGTGGGGGAAAAAAGCACCAAAAAACGGATGTGGTTTTAGTGCAGTTTTGGTGTGATTTAGGTGCGGTTTTTAATGCAATTAAAGTCAACGGGTGAAAAAGTGAAAAAAAAAACACTGCTTAAATTGGACCAATAATAGACATGCTGCAGATTTTTTTATGCATCAAAATCTGCATCATAACCACACGGGAAAAAAACGCACCGTGTGCACAGCAAATTCAACATCCCATAGACTTTTCTGACTTCAGGAGGGACATGCAGATTTAAAAAAAAAAAAAAAAAAAAAAAAGCATCAAAAACCGCAGCGTGTGCACAGGGCCTTATGGTTTTCCCACATTGATACACAGTAGATACATACGGTCTCATACGATGAATATTCTCCTGTTTTCCATGCTATGGATGTATACACTCTCCACGGGGGATGGCCGTCTGCGTCTACTAGGTGTCCACCAGCGGTGAATCCTGCAGACTATCGCCCTGATAGCATCCATCTCTCGGCCCTGCGTTTCGCCCCCAGGATATACCGTTTCCCCGAGCTTTGAGGAGTCTTTGTTTTAAAGAGCATCAGCGACAAATTGATTTCCAGCGTCTGCGATGTTACAATAATAAAGCCACTTTAGAGCGTGTGATTTCACCGGGGGCGCGCGGCCCGCGGACGGGGAACTCAGTATTTACTTATCGATTTCCTGTCACCGGTGAAAACCATAATGCTTAAGACAAAGGCACACCTCGATGCGTCTCCACTGTTCATACCGGGAGACATTACTGACCCAACCGATGTCAGCGCTCCGCACCATCCACACCCAAAACCTCCGTCCTCCCCTCTACAGCCAGAACCTCTCCCCCCATAGGTCGTAAGGCGCAGAAGATGCGGGAGGAGGATCGGACGATACCGAATCCATTCACATCAGGGCTAGAGGCTTCTCTCCTGGGTGATGAACTTTGTTGGAAAGTTTGTAGAGGGTCCAAAAACTTTTTGTACTTTGTGGTTAAGCCCCATTATCCTGGTCACTCAAAATGATTCATTCCCCTTTCATCATAGGAAAAGTTACATTCACGGTGACTCTGCTCACTAGCGCCCCCCAGAGGTAGCTGTCCACCAAGTCAAAGTTTGACCTTAGACCCCTGAAATGTTTTTTGTCGGGGGGTTGGCTGATATCCTCGGAGATGTTTTGCGTTTCTGTGAAGAATCAATAAATGGAGATGAGCGAATGGATACCAAACAAAATTGCTTCAAATTTAACCCAAAAATTAGGGGGGTGTTTCACAGAAGCCAAAATTTTGATGCCCTCGAAATAAGTAAAACGTTGGCAGGCAAATTTGCCTATTTTTTATTTGTACCGTTAAAAAATGTAAAAAAACACAACATTTTTACCTTTACCCTCACCTGTCCTGGTGCTGTTTCCACAGCCGGTCCTCCTCGGGATCACTTTTTCCCTTCGTCTCCAGTCTTCTCCTCCGTCTTCACTCTTCTTCACCTCGGGGGCTGATTACACCTCCAGTGACACCATGACGTGCACATGATGGTGCCGGATGAGTCCTAGTGAAGCCACCAAAGAGTGAAGACTGACGAGAAAACTGGAGGGAGAAGAGAAGAAGTCATCCAGTGGACGACCGGCTGAGGAGCTTCGGCACCAAGGTCGGACAGATGACTACTATGTGTTTGTTTGTTTTTTATCCCTTCCATTTATTATGCACTGAGATCTACGGAGATCTTAGACCATAATAAATGTCTCTTTACCAGATATTTGTTTCGTGTCGAGTAAACTCAACGCAATTCAAAGTTCCTGCGCAAATTCGAGCAAAACTGAATTTTGTCAGATTGACTCCTCTGTTGTCCAGAGAAGGACAGACGTCTTCCTTGTGACGGAGAGGCATTGTGTATTCTTATCTCCAGGAGTCATTGTCCCCTTACACCTGGATCTCCTCATGGAGAGTCAGTAGATCCTTGGAGGCTTCTTCATGGGATTTCGCTGATGATTTTGATGTATTTTACCCGCTTGGGGTGGTTGGGGCAGTAGCTGGATTTCCATGACTTTGGGTAGTAACCCCGGAGTAAGCCAAGACCAGGTTGGGTTTGGCAAAACAAAGGCAATCTTTCCCTAAAGCTTGCGGAGCTTTGTGCTTTTGGAAGGTTTTTTGAAGCGGCTTTTAGTTGCACTCAAGTGTAGAAAGGGCGTAATCTCGGCTTCAAATCAAACGTTACTTAGACGCTACAAAACCATCAGATAGAGTCGCAACTGGTCATAAATCAGTAAAATTAAAAGAAAATAGTCGTAGTGTCAAAATAAGATACAGATTATGGTATCCACATCACATACCCTGCCCGGTACTCCGCCGGCTGGCTTCCTCCCTGCAGCTGCAGTCTTCTCTTCTGTCTTCAGTCTTCCTCACAAAGCCTCTCATGGAGTCATGATGTCACTTGAGAAAGCAGAAAAGTGACGACAGAGAAGGAGATGGGAGCTGGAGTTAGTGTCCCATGGTGTCACGCTTGACAGACAGTCCTTTGGTGTCTGGCTGTAGAAGATCGCAGCTTAACTGCAAAAACTGCTCCCTGACTGCTTGGGGTAAATCTCTTTCCCTTTAGGACCCTGCAGAGTTCCTCACTTTAAATACTCTCATTCCCCCTGTGATCTGTGCTGGTGATGGACTTAAAACCTTTACAAGCTCTGGATGCAAGCAGTCTGCTTGCACTCAGCTGAAGAAACATTGTTTTTCTTTGCTGTACTTCTTACTGAGTAATCTGGAGATAGGTTGTTCATGCTCTTTCCCCCTGTTTGTATCCCTGTATCTTCTTTAGAGTTTAGTGGGGTTTACTAAATGATCATCCCATCCACTCCCTAGGGCCCCGATGAGGGTCAGCCTAGGTTCAGGTATCCTGCTTGACTCATAGGTGGGGAACCTATCTAGGGTGGTGAGGGACCCCAGGGACCAGCGGTAGGTTTGGTCAGGGGTCACCATCTCCCCCTTCCCTAGACACAGAGTTTCCTTTCCCTTTTGCCGTTTGCTTGGTTCTTCCCCGTACCTAGCGTGACAGGCATTGAGCCATCGGGGGCTGCGTGAAGACCTCTAGAACATCTGAGGGATGAGACAGAGACACATTTTTTTAAATTTAGTTTTAAACCCCTTCCCAGTTCAAAAAGGAATCCAGAAAAATGGTGGCCATCAGATGACTTGTGAATGGTGGCTCTAGCAAATTAAATCACAAAAAATTTCGGGTTCTGGCAAATTTAAATTTTTTGGGGCAAAATTCAAAGCAAGATTGTTTCACCTCGAATCGAGTGTTTGTGTGCACCGTGCCTGTTGAGCCTATCCGTCCATTATTGAACTTTTAGGCAAAAATTGAGGTTCTTCTCATCCCCAAAGATCACTGTCTCCTGCCCCCCAATAATTGTCTCTATCAGACATTAGGCAGGGATTGCCCTTTTTTCTGGTTCTGCGACATAAACCACCAGAGCAAAAAAAAAAAATACACAGAAATTGTGTTTCACTAATTTATAGCCACCGGTACCGGAATTTACCGAAATTCTGTAGAGTCAAATCTGGTGCTTTTAGTTTCTTCATTATAGTAGAAGGTAATGACCTTGAGGATTCTCAGCGACTATGTCTTGTGTTGCAGCCAACGGACGATACGACTCCCGGAGCCAGTCTCTGAGGTCCATCGACAACAAGAAGAAGGATGACGCAGAGGATCAGTTCCAGTTTGGATATCCTGCTCCACAAATTGGTGAGTCAAGGTCATAGCTGGGAGTAAAGGGAGGGGCGCCCCAGAAGCCGGCTACTAGGGCCGGTGCCAGATCGTTGAGAATCAGGGCCAAGAAGTTACTTCACTATTGGCCAGTGACTCCTCGGAGCCGGGCCCTTGGAGAAGATCTTTGTTGACCACCATTTTTTGGCATTGTACATCCGTCACTGTTAATTGGTGAAGGTCTAGAAAAATCTCAAGTAACTGAATGATGTAAAATATGTTGGCAGATGCCACATTTGCCATAAATTTGGATACTTTTTGCCATCTTAGATTTCTCATGAGTGATGGGTGGGATCAAGAGTGAAGGGGCAGCGCCTTTGCCAAACCAAAATAGGCATAGATTTCTCCTTGGCATTTTTAGGACATTTTTGGCACATTTTATGCCAATGTGCTGTGTTTAAAGACGGCTCCATATAACACCAGTCTCAGTAAATCTCCTAACATCTTAAAGGGAACCTGTCACCAGTTTTGGGGCCTATAACGCTGCGGCCACCACCACTGGGCTCTGTAGAACATAAAAATCACTTTATAATACTCCAGCCGAGCAAGGTGTGAATAAATGTGGTAACAATGTAAAATGTAACCTTTAATATACTGATTAAAAGAGTAATAAAGCACACAACATAAATGGTTGTATAACCAACCTATTAGAAAGGAGCAATTTTTTGCAGGCTCCTGATATTACCAATTCAGGACAAACTCCACATTTAAGCGGGAAAGAACCACCGATTTCCTCACTCTGTGGTGATGAAAAATAAAGACAACACTAAAAAGGTTGTCAATCACAGCAACCAGTGTTCAGCGGGGTCATATAGACAACACTTACTAAATCTTGATATAATAAAGAAAACAAGGTGGTCCAATGTAAAGAGGGGGGAGCCAATTTTTAAGCCTCACATTACCCCACAATTGGCCACCATCTGACCTTATATGCTCCAGGACCTCCCAACGCGTTTCATAATTCGCTTACTCCTCAGGGGATAATGGTCATAAGGGAGCTGAAAAGGGAGCAACCAGTAGTCAGAATAACAGTTGAACCTATAAAAGTAATCTAGCACATATTGTAAAGAGATGTATATCTTTACCTTCAATGAAAAGAACCTCCAGCATGTTGTGTCCGGGCCTGGCATAGAGCACAAGGCTTTCAAAAAACCGCCCTTAAATGTCATGTGATGTTGCCGATGGGCGTATCTTTTCCCTGCCCACGTTATCTCCTAGGGTGCCGCATGACCGCACACGTGGTTCGCACTTCCGGTAGGCGAATCCGCATGAAGTCGCGTGATTGCCGGGGATGACGCGTGACCGCACACGTGGTCCGCACTTCCGGCGACCCCGTGTGACGTCGCGTGACTTCCGGGAATGCCGCGTGACTGCACACGTGGGTCGCACTTGCGGTTGGCGATACTGCATAGCGTCGCGACCGGAAGTGCGTGTACATCACGTGCACACGCCGTCATCATGGTGGGCGGTGACTTCCTCCCGGATGCCGGCGTGGACGGGCGGTACGGCGGTGGTAATATGACTGTCAGTGAGGGAGGTGTTACCTTCCACAGGCTCTGACTTTCTATCTGGGGGAGTCCGCCCAGTTAGGGGCTGTGCCTTTTGACCTCATTGGCCGAACCAGGGCCGCCCCCATACACCCACATGACATTTAAGGGCGGTTTTTTGAAAGCCTTGTGCTCTATGCCAGGCCCGGGCACAACATGCTGGAGGTCCTTTTCATTGAAGGTAAAGATATACATCTCTTTACAATATGTGCTAGATTACTTTTATAGGTTCAACTGTTATTCTGACTACTGGTTGCTCCCTTTTCAGCTCCCTTATGACCATTATCCCCTGAGGAGTAAGCGAATTATGAAACGCGTTGGGAGGTCCTGGAGCATATAAGGTCAGATGGTGGCCAATTGTGGGGTAATGTGAGGCTTAAAAATTGGCTCCCCCCTCTTTACATTGGACCACCTTGTTTTCTTTATTATATCAAGATTTAGTAAGTGTTGTCTATATGACCCCGCTGAACACTGGTTGCTGTGATTGACAACCTTTTTAGTGTTGTTTTTATTTTTCATCACCACAGAGTGAGGAAACCGGTGGTTCTTTCCCGCCTAAATGTGGAGTTTGTCCTGAATTGGTAATATCAGGAGCCTGCAAAAAATTGCTCCTTTCTAATAGGTTGGTTATACAACCATTTATGTTGTGTGGTTTATTACTCTTTTAATCAGTATATTAAAGGTTACATTTTAAATTACCACATTTATTCACACCTTGCTCGGCTGGTTTACTTTATATTGGTGGAGCATACGACACTATATATTTATTTACTTTTTAATACTCACCTAGAAGGTCGCTCCGGTGCACATCAGTTAGATGGGTGGCGTCGTTCTCTGGGACCGGCGCCTCCTCTTTCGGCCATCTTTGGACTCCTTCTGAAACCGGCGTGCATGACGCATCCTACATCATACATACTTGCCGGCACTGTGGTCCTGCGCAGGCGCACTTTGATCTAGGGAAAATCTAAGTATTCTAGTGCACCTGCGCAGGACCTCAGTGCCGGCGAGTATGTATGACGTAGGACGCGTCATGCACGCCGACTTCAGAAGAAGGAAGAGCAAGATTGCCGAAAGAGGAGGCGCCGGTCCTGGAGAACGGCGCCATCCATCTGACTGTTGTGCACCGAAGCGACCTTCTAGGTGGGTATTATAAAGTGTTTATGTTCTACAGGGCGACCTGCGCTCTTATATACAGCATGTTAGAATGCTATATATAAGAGCCCACTGGTGGTGGCGCAGCTTATAGGCCCCAAATCTGGTGACAGGTTCCCTTTTAAAAGAATCTTCCATTTTATTTAATTTGGAGAATAACGATGATGGAAGATTTTGCTGTGTCAGTTATTTGTTATTTGTTCTGTTGGATCATTGACCAATCTGGTATCTTTGTGTAGAGCAATAGCAAAAAATGTATCCAGTGGCTATCAGTCAATAGTTGCGACAGTGTAGAAGCCATACAGTTACAGAGCCTTTCCACTGGGCAGGTGAGGAGCCAGTACAGTGCCCATGGGGGTGCCCAATTTTCATTTCTGCCTGGATCTTTCTTCAGATTTCCCTTTTCTTTTTGTAGTAATCTCCAATATTCGCGCTCATCCAATATTAAGAGCCGCGTGCCGCGTTACATATCCAGATTGTACTATTTAAGGAACGTGTTCATAATGTACCAGGATCCGCACAGTACAGACTCAATAATTCAGGATTCAGACTCCTGGAAATAGTCATAGTGAGACGAGGCTGGAAGATTTCCATCTCCAGCACAGAACGGCTTTTGTTATTTTATTATAGATCCAAAAGTAATAAAGTGTTAAACTTCAGAGGCCGCTCCGGGCCGGATCCCACCAGCGCGGGGATCATCCTCCAGACTATTAATGTATGTTTGGAGAAATATTTGACATCTGCATCTGAAGAGCAAAGACCATGTAAGCCCAAAAATAAAGCAAGATACAAAGTAACGCACAGTGCCGATATATAACTGCCACATAGTGCACAGTGCCGATATATAACTGCCACATAGTGCACAGTGCCGATATATAACTGCCACATAGTGCACAGTGCCGAAATATAACTGCCACATAGTGCACAGTGCCGAAATATAACTGCCACATAGTGCACAATGCCGAAATATAACTGCCACATAGTGCACAGTGCCGAAATATAACTGCCACATAGTGCACAGTGCCGAAATATAACTGCCACGTAGTGCACAGTGCCGAAATATAACTGCCACATAGTGCACGGTGCCGAAATATAACTGCCACATAGTGCACAGTGCCGAAATATAACTGCCACATAGTGCACAGTGCCGAAATATAACTGCCACATAGTGCACAGTGCCGAAATATAACTGCCACATAGTGCACAGTACCGAAATATAACTGCCACATAGTGCACAGTGCCGAAATATAACTGCCACATAGTGCACAGTGCCGAAATATAACTGCCACATAGTGCACAGTGCCGAAATATAACTGCCACATAGTGCACAGTGCCGGTATATAACTGCCACATAGTGATGTTATGAGTGCAATGTCACTAATGTAGAAGTATAAGATCCAAATATATATGTATATACATACGGTGTGTAGCAATAATATAGTAGCGCCACCTGCTGTTACTGCAGTATTGTTTTACCATTGAACTATAAAAGTGCCATGTAGTGATAACATGATAGCACCGCACACTATTTATGACGATTTGTCTTACAGTGGAAATCTTAAAGTGCCATATAGTGACAATATGATAGCACCGCACACTATTAATGCAGACTTGTGTTATGTTTTAACTATAAGAATACTATATAGTGGTAATATGATAGCACCACCTGCTGTTAATGCAGAATTGTCTTACATTTGAAAAATAAAAGTGCCCTATAGTGACAATATGATAGCACCACGCACTATTAATGTAGTATTGTTTTACATTGGAAATATAAAAGTGCCATATAGTGATAATATGACAGCACAGCACACTATTAATGCAATATTGTCTTGCATTGGAAATATAAAAGTGCCATATAGTGACAATATGATAGCACCGCACACTATTAATGTATTGTTTCACAGTGGAAATATAAAAGTGCCATATAGTGGTAATATGATAGCACCGCACACTATTAATGCAATATTGTCTTACAGTAGAAATATAAAAGGGCCATATAGTGGTAATATGATAGCACGGCACACTATTAGTGCAATATTGTCTTACAGTAGAAATATAAAAGTGCTGTATAATGATATGAATGCACCGCACACTATTAATGCAATATTATATTGTCTTATATTGTATATATACAGGCGCCATACAGTGATAATATGATAGCAACACACTATTAATACAGTATTGTCTTACAGTGGAAATTTAAAAGTGCCATATAGTGGTAATATGATTGCACCGCACACTATTAATGCAATATTGTCTTAGATTGGAAATATAAAATTGCCATATAGTGATATGATAGCACCGCACACTATTAATGTTGATTTGTTTTACAATTTAACTATAAAAGTGCCACATAGTGGTAATATAATAGCACCGCCTGCTGTTAATGCAGTTTTGTCTTACAATGTAAATAAAAAAGTGCCATATAGTGATATGACAGTACCACACACTATTAATACAGTATTGTCTTACACTGGAAATTTAAAAGGGCCATATAGTGACAATATAATAGCACCACACAGTATTAATGCAGTATTGTCTTACAGTAGAAATATAAAAGGGCCATATAGTAGTAATATAGCATGGCACACTACTATTAATAATATTAATAATTAATTATACAGCAATCTCGTACATAAAAAAATGCAATTTTTTTTTATATGGCATATAATACTGCTATACAGTAGTTAAATAACATATATTGTTAAATCTTTACTGTGAGACCCTGGTATGGGTCTCACAGTAAAGATTTCATAATATAAATGCCAATTGTTGGCACTAATGAAGTTGAAGCTGAATAGACATTTCTTACGGTAGACACGTATTAGTGCCATATACTGATAAGGGAGGGAGCTCTGATTCCGGTCTTGTGTCCCCTATTGATGACGCATCATTTGGAGATCAGGTGATCCGAGTCACATAAGTGTCCCCTAGCAGGACTAAAAAAAGGAAAAAATGTTAAAAATATAAGAAAGAAAACTCAGCCCAATCAATAGAAAAATAAAAATACAAATCAAAAGACCAGCAGGGGGCGCCACAACAAGGGAGTAATATCTATACAGAGAGCAATATATTGTTACATTCAGTTGTAAGCTCGTTATAGTAAGGGTCTAACAGCAAATTAATATTGAACCCTGTGTTAGCCATTTTAATTGACAAAATTTGAATTGCCTGCAGCCACCATTAGAGGAAGCTTTCCAAATATAAATGTGTTCATAATTTCAATAGACGTAATATTCTGTATAAAATGAGCCCTCCCAAGTGATGGCTGTATAAATCTGTATGTAGTGAGCTCCCTCTAGTGGTGGCTGTATAAATCTGTATGTAGTGAGCTCCCTCTAGTGGTGGCTGTATAAATCTGTATGTAGTGATCTCCCTCTAGTGGTGGCTGTATAAATCTGTATGTAGTGAGCTCCCTCTAGTGGTGGCTGTATAAATCTGTATGTAGTGATCTCCCTCTAGTGGTGGCTGTATAAATCTGTATGTAGTGATCTCCCTCTAGTGGTGGCTGTATAAATCTGTATGTAGTGAGCTCCTTCTAGTGGTGTCTGTATAAATCTGTATGCAGTGAGCGCCCTCTAGTGGTGGCTGTATAAATCTGTATGTAGTGAGCTCCCCCTAGTGTTGGCTGTATACATCTGTATGTAGTGAGCTCCCTCTAGTGTTGGCTGTATAAATCTGTATACAGTGAGCTCCCTCTAGTGGTGGCTGTATAAAGCTGTATGTAGTGAGCTCCCTCTAGTGGTGGCTGTATAAATCTGTATGTAGTGAGCTCCCTCTAGTGGTGGCTGTATAAATCTGTATGTAATGAGCTCCCTCTAGTGTTGGCTGTATAAATCTGTATGTAGTGAGCTCCCTCTAGTGGTGGCTGTATAAATCTGTATATAGTGAGCTCCCTCTAGTGGTGGTTGTATAAATCTGTATATAGTGAGCTCCCCCTAGTGTTGGCTGTATAAATCTGTATGTAGTGAGCTCCCTCTAGTGTTGGCTGTATAAATCTGTATGTAGTGAGCTCCCTCTAGTGGTGGCTGTATAAATCTGTATGTAGTGAGCTCCCTCTAGTGGTGGCTGTATAAATCTGTATGTAGTGAGCTACCCCCTAGTAGTGGCTGTATAAATCTGTATGTAGTGAGCTCCCCCTAGTGGTGATTATATAAATCTGTATGTAGTGACCTCCCTCTAGTGGTGGATGTATAAATCTGTATGTAGTGAGCTCCCCCTAGTGGTGGCTGTATAATAAATCTGTATGTAGTGAGCTCCCTCTAGTGGTGGCTGTATAAATCTGTATATAGTAAGCTCCCTCTAGTGGTGGATGTATAAATCTGTATGTAGTGAGCTCCCCCTAGTGGTGGCTGTATAAATCTGTATGTAGTTAGCTCCCTCTAGTGGTAGCTGTATAAATCTGTATGTAGTGGGCTCCCTCTAGTGGTAGCTGTATAAATCTGTATGTAGTGAGCTCCCTCTAGTGGTGGCTGTATAAATCTGTATGTAGTGAGCTTCCTCTAGTGGTGGGTGTATAAATCTGTATGTAGTGAGCTCCCTCTAGTGGTGACTGTATAAATCTGTATGTGGTGAGCTCCCTCTTGTGGTGGCTGTATAAATATGTATGTAGTGAGCTCCCCCTAGTGGAGGCTGTATAAATCTGTATGTAGTGAGCTCCCCCTAGTGGTGGCTGTATAAATCTGTATGTAGTGAGCTCCTCCTAGTGGTGGCTGTATAAATCTGTATGTAGTGATCTCCCTCTAGTGGTAGCTGTATAAATCTGTATGTAGTGAGCTCCCCCTAGTGGTGGCTGTATAAATCTGTATGTAGTGAGCTCCCCCTAGTGGTGGCTGTATAAATCTGTATGTAGTGCGCTCCCTCTAGTGGTGGATGTATAAATCTGTATGCAGTGAGCTCCCTCTAGTGTTGGCTGTATAAATCTGTTTGTAGTGAGCTCTCTCTAGTGGTGACTGTATAAATCTGTATGTAGTGAGCTCCCTCTAGTGATGGCTGTATAAATCTGTATGCAGTGAGCTCCCTCTAGTTGTGGCTGTATAAATCTGTATGTAGTGAGCTCCCTCTAGTGGGGGCTGTATAAATCTGTATGCAGTGAGCTCCCTCTAGTGGTGGCTGTATAAATCTGTATGTAGTGAGCTCCCTCTAGTGGTGACTGTATAAATCTGTATGTAGTAAGCTCCCTCTAGTGGTGACTGTATAAATCTGTATGTAGTGAGCTCCTTCTAGTGGTGGCTGTATAAATCTGTATGTAGTGAGCTCCCTCTAGTGGTGGATGTATAAATTTGTATGTAGTGAGCTCCCCCTAGTGGTGACTGTATAAATCTGTATGTAGTGAGCTCCCTCTAGTGGTGACTGTATAAATCTGTATGTAGTGAGCTCCCTCTAGTGGTGGCTGTATAAATCTGTATGTAGTGAGCTCCCTCTAGTGGTGGCTGTATAAATCTGTATGTAGTGAGCTCCCTCTAGTGGTGGATGTATAAATTTGTATGTAGTGAGCTCCCTCTAGTGTTGGCTGTATAAATCTGTTTGTAGTGAGCTCCCTCTAGTGGTGACTGTATAAATCTGTATGTAGTGAGCTCCCTCTAGTGGGGGCTGTATAAATCTGTATGTAGTGAGCTCCCCCTAGTGGTGGCTGTATAAATCTGTATGTAGTGAGCTCCCTCTAGTGGTGGCTGTATAAATCTGTATGTAGTGACCTCCCTCTAGTGGTGACTGTATAAACATGTATATAGTGAGTTCCTTATAGTAGTGACTGAATATGTATAGATATAGTGCATTCCTTATAGTGGTGGCCATATAAATCTATAAGGACTGAGCTCCCCCTAGTGGTGGCCACCAGCAGCCTGAGTTTTATTTCCACTATTTTGCAGGGGTTTTGTGGCCCCTCACCTTCTATATAGATGACTTAGAATTCGGGATCTATGGAGATGAATATCTGTATGTTGCCCCTCGCACTTTTCCACTTGCAGCCTATGCACAGTGCTGTATTTCATAGTGAAGGCTCCGCTCCTGGAGATTCATCTTCAGTGCTGATGTACGATCGTCTGCAGCTGCTGCGGAGCCGCACAATCCATTATCTGATCACACCCGGCCCTTTAATTTTAGAAATATAATGTATCTCACTTGAAGTATCAGCCTTGTGACCCGCAGCGCAGGGGAGAATGCCGCATTGTACCTGGGGGATAATAGATCCGAAAATTCTCTCTTTCCCTGTTTCTTTCTGTATTTTGGCGCTGCCACCTGCGGATTGGCCTTCTTGCTGGAAATCTTTATCAGCCGTCCCAGTGGGCACCTAACCATGTCCTATATTTCACTGCAGAGCGCACAGCTGCGCGCTAGAAACGGGAGACAATTACTCCTCAAACCATCCCCAAAACAGCTGCGTTAGCGCTTTTCTGACCGTCACGACGTCTTCACACTCAGGATGAGTTACTAGGTGCAGCGCGGACGCTCTGGGTGTTGTGTGACTTGGCACATTTTAAAAGGCCAGCGCATCTTCAGAGAGAAGGGCTCGGAATTAATGAGCAGCCGCAACATAAAAAACAACAACATATTTTATGTTGGAGGAAAGAAAGTCTAAAGGGACGCGGCACGCGGATAAGAATGAGGAATATCTGCAAGGAGACGCGGAGAGATACATGGCCGGTGCAAAAGTGTTAGGCAGGTGTGGAAAAAATATGCTGCAAAGTAACAAACATTCCAGAATAGAAGTGTTAAGAGTTTATTATTATTAATTAACAATGCAAAATAAATAAACAAAAGAGATCAAAATTCCGTCAACATTTGATCACCGGTGCTCACCTTCACATGGAACTCTGCAAAAAGGTTGTTCCAAACATCATGGAGGACTGACCACAGATCTTCTGTGTATGAGGTCTCCTTCACAGAGAAAGGCAAAAATCTGACGAGACAGATGATAATAGCTTCATATTAGGGGAAACTTCCTTCCCAACTCAACATGGGTCCTGGATTAACACCCCTTCACAAAATCTAGTGCACGTAACCAGTCATATTATATTAAATTTTAGTAATGAATCAACCATTACATTATGGGGCATAGATTTCATAGTCTCACTTACAGTAAAGAATCCATAGTCTCACTGCTCTTACAGTAAAGAATTCATAGTCTCACTGCTCTTACAGTAAAGAATCCATACTATCACTGCTATTACAGTAAAGAATTCATAGTCTCACTGCTATTACAGTAAAGAATCCATACTATCACTGCTATTACAGTAAAGAATCCATAGTCTCTCTGCTGTTATAGTAAATAATCCATAGTCTCACTGCTCTTACAGTAAAGAATCCATAGTCTCTCTGCTATTACAGTAAAGAATCCATACTATCACTGCTATTACAGTAAATAATCCATAGTCTCTCTGCTATTATAGTAAATAATCCATAGTCTCACTGCTCTTACAGTAAAGAATCCATAGTCTCTCTGCTATTACAGTAAAGAATCCATACTATCACTGCTATTACAGTAAATAATCCATAGTCTCTCTGCTATTATAGTAAATAATCCATAGTCTCACTGCTAGTAAAGAATCCATAGTCTCTCTGCTATTACAGTAAAGAATCCATAGTCTCACTGCTATTACAGTAAAGAATCCATAGTCTCTCTGCTATTACAGTAAAGAATCCATACTATCACTGCTATTACAGTAAAGAATCCATAGTCTCAGTGCTCTTACAGTAAAGAATCCATAGTCTCACTGCTCTTACAGTAAAGAATCCATAGTATCTCTGCTCTTACAGTAAATAATTAATAGTCTCACTGCTCTTACAGTAAAGAATCCATAGTCTCACTGCTCTTACAGTAAAGAATCCATAGTCTCACTGCTACTACAGTAAAGAATTAAGTCTCACTGCTCATACAGTAAAGAATCCATAATCTCTCTGCTATTACAGTAAAGAATCCATAGTATCTCTGCTCTTACAGTAAAGAATCCATAGTCTCTCTGCTATTACAGTAAAGAATCCATAGTATCACTGCTAAATATAATATACGTCACTGCACTTAATTCAGCAGGGTGCGCAGATGAGACACCACTCCCAATACTAAATAAATAAAGAACAGACACTCCGTTATAGAGTATAGTAAATAAAAAGTATTTTATTTTTTGTAGTAAATGATGTAACATTTCGGTCTTAACCTCAGACCTTTTTCAAACTATAATGAATGGTTTTCTATTAGGCCATTTTTGGCGTTTCTTTTTCCTGGTTCATGGCTCACTGTCCATTATCCACAGTCCGACACATTCATTATAGTTTGAAAAAGGTTTTTTATTAGGTTTTCCATAGTATCACTGCATTAACAGTAAAGAATCTGCATCTGTAATTATGATTAAACCTCCTTTCCTCTAACCGTAGTGGATGCCGCCTTGTCCCTGTCACTATGTTCTCATGATCATCTCGGCCTCTTTCAATGCATCCCATTATTTTACCAGCCTTGGCAGCAGCTGCCTGACACTGGTCAGTAAAGTTGAGTTTGCCGTCCACCCATACACCCAAGTCTTTTTCAGTGACAGTATTTTATAATTTAGTACATAACTATAAATGTTATTTCATCTGCCCAAGTGCATGACCTTCTATCTATCCACATTAAGCTTCAATTGCCATTTCTCAGCCCAAGTCTACAGCCTACACAAATCCCTCTGCAATATTAAATTATTCTCCTTTGTGCTTATTAACCTGGGGAGTTTAGTGTCATCTGCAAATATTGAAAGTTTACTCTGTGTACACCCTACAAGGTCATTAATAAATATGTTAAAAAGAAGAGGGCCCAATACTGACCCATGTGATACCCCACTGTTAATTGTGTGTTTCATTAATAACCGCCCCTTCTCTCTGTCTCAGTCTTTGCTGCCTTTATTTGTTTTATACAGAATTGATGTCATTTTCTATAAGTATTTATTGCCTCCTCACTACCCTCTTGCTTTCGTTCTGCAGACTTTCGTTTTGTCATTTAGCTCTATTTCGTGGTGTCCTCCTATTTGTCGCCTGTTGATTCCCATAGTGTATATATTGTGCACAGTATTCAGGAGGATTATAAAACTGTCCCATTTGCTTTGTACTTTTATTTCTTAGGACATTGTTTTAGTTTATGGCACTAAGTTAATCTCTTATACTTTGGAAATTCGCCTTCATGTAGTTTTGTGTCCTTGTAGCCCCTGTGCTATACATCTTATTAAAGGACACATGGAAACTTATTATTTTGTGATCACTATTACACAAGTGACCCCCCCACCGTCCGGCGTGTTGGAGGCCCAGCGGAGCCCCCTTCTTGTTGGGTCATGCACCGATTGTGGACAGTCATGGTTTCCTTTGCTGGACCCGGATAGTTGAAGTTCCCCATGATAGTGATGTCCCCCTGATTCGCCTCCTCTATTTTATTTATGAGGATATCCTCTTCTGTTTATTTTATATTTGGAGACTTGTAACAAACCCCCATCAGGATTTTATTATTTTTTCTCCCTTATCTCTACCGATAGGGACGCTACCATTTCACTAGCATCATATATATTTCACGTAGGTTGGGTTTTCGGGATGACCTTACTTGAAAACCCATCCTACGTGAAAACATATGTGATGCTAGTGAAATAAGCGAGGGGGAGGGGTGTGTTTATATCAACACACCCCTCCCCCTCGCTTATTTGTCATTCCTGAACAGACTATATCCCTGTAAATTACCAGCCCCATCATAGCTCTCATCCTACCACGTCTCCGTTATCTCCACCATATCAGTATCTCTTTCTAATTCCGCCATCTTGTTGGTGAGGTTCCTGGTATTGGTGTACATGCACTTGTTTGTTTTTCTATACCGCTAATCTTGCTTAATGTATTGACTATCCGCACCCCTCCCCTATGGCACCCCCAATTTGATTACTTCTCCCCAGATCTGCCCTATCTTCTCCTCCTGTACAATAATTGCCACCTTCGAGGTCCTTGCCCTTCACCTTACAGCCTAATTCCCTGAAATCCTCTTTAAGGACCTTCCACCTACCTCTAACTTTGTTATCTGTGTCTATGTGCACCAAGTCCTCACCAAATTCAGAGAACTATGAACAAGCATAACTGCTTTATAATACATAAGGAATGAAGAATACAATTAGACGTATAAAAAAAATTGAAATGTGACATTGCATAACTGCTGAGGATTATTTGATAAAAGAGATATATAGCTAATGTATTGATCCATTACTGCCCCATAACCAGTTCACGGTAATCTCTTATTTATGGGGTCCCTAACCAAATGGGATTGCAGAAAAAAAAATATTAATAAGTAATTAAACAAATACGAATTTTTCCCTTCTAAACTCTCTGAATCACAAGTCACACATTGAATCCGAATCACACTGAGACACAAATCCCACTCGCAGCTCATTCCCACTCACAATGGAGGATGATTTAAATATACAACCTGTTTCCATGCAGAATTAGGAATACAGCTCTGAAGAAACCTCAGTAAATGTATCACATTTTTATGTATAATATTTCTGAATATAGTTACATAGTTAATATAGGATGAGTAAAAGACTCCGGTCCATCCAGTTCACCCTTTCTCCACTAGTTATACTTTTCGATCACTTGATTACTTATGACCCTCGATACCTTTTGTTGTGAGAGAAGCCCCCAGCCCGGATATAAAGCTGTTATAGTATCGGCCATTACTACCTCTTGTGGTAGTGTATTCCACAGTCTGACTGCTCTAACTGTAAAGAACCCTTCCTGACCGCTCTAACTGTAAAGAACCCTTTCCTATTTAGGTTTCGGAATCGCTTTTCTTCCACTCGCAGTGAGTGTCCCTGGTCCTTAGTACTATCTTTGGAAGGAATAAGTCATGTGCCCGTCCTTTATATGGACCACACATGTATTTATACATATAAATGAGATCTCCTCTGAGACGCCTCATTTCTAAGCTAATCAAATGAAACATGATCTGAAATAATGTAACATGAATGTGTTTCTTCCAGGAGACCCCGCGGCTGAGGAGTGGTCGCCCTGGAGCGTGTGCTCCGCCACCTGCGGGGAGGGGATGAAGTCAAGGACCCGCTTCTGTGTCTCCTCCTCGTACAGCACGCAGTGCAGCGGACCCCTGAAGGAGCACAAGCCCTGCAACAACTCCGCCGTCTGCCCAGGTAACAGACCGCGGTGACTACCCTCTATTACTCCCTCTTATCAGCCATTACAGGGGGAGGCGAGTGTAGGACAGGTGACTACCATCTATTACTCCCTGTTATCAGCCATTACTGGGGAAGGAGGCTATAGGACCGGTGACTACAATCTATTCCTCCCTGTTATCAGCCATTACTGGGTGGGTGGAGACAGTAGGTCAGGTGACTACAATCTATTACTCCCTGTTATCAGCCATTACTGGGGGAGGAGACTGTAGGACAGGTGACTACAAGCTATTACTCCCTGCTATCAGCCATTACTGGGGAGGAGACTATAGGACAGGTGAGTACAATCTATTACTCCATGTTATCAGCCATTACTGGGGGAGGAGACTTTAGGACAGGTGGCTACAATCTATTACTCCCTGTTATCAGCCATTACTGGGTGGGTGGAGACAGTAGGTCAGGTGAGTACAATCTATTACTCCCTGTTATCAGCCATTACTGGGGGAGGAGACACTAGGACAGGTGAGTACAATCTATTACTCCCTGCTATCAGCCATTACTGGGGAGGAGACTGTAGGATAGGTGAGTACAATCTCTTACTCGCTGTTATCAGCCATTGTTGTGTGAGTAAACTGTAGGACAGGTTGGTACAATCTATTACTCCCTGTTATCAACCATTACTGGGGGAGGCAAGTGTAGGACAGGTAACTACAATCTATTACTCCCTGTTATCAGCCATTACTGGGGAAGGAGGCTGTAGGCCAGGTGACTACCATCTATTACTCCCTGTTATCAGCCATTACTGGGGAGGAGACTGTAGAACAGGTGAGTAAAAGCTATTACTCCCTGTTATCAGCCATTGTGTGAGGAAACTGTAGGACAGGTTGGTACAATCTATTACTCCCTGTTATCAACCATTACTGGGGGAGGCAAGTGTAGGACAGGTAACTACAATCTATTACTCCCTGTTATCAGCCATTACTGGGGGAGGAGACTTTAGGACAGGTGGCTACAATCTATTACTCCCTGTTATCAGCCATTACTGGGTGGGTGTAGACAGTAGGTCAGGTGAGTACAATCTATTACTCCCTGTTATCAGCCATTACTGGGGGAGGAGACACTAGGATAGGTGAGTACAATCTATTACTCCCTGTTATCAGCCATTACTGGGGGAGGAGACTGTAACACAGGTGAGTACAATATATTACTCCCTGTTATCAGCCATTACTGGGGAGGAGACTGTAGAACAGGTGAGTAAAAGCTATTACTCCCTGTTATCAGCCATTGTTGTGTGAGTAAACTGTAGGACAGGTTGGTACAATCTATTACTCCCTGTTATCAACCATTACTGGGGGAGGCAAGTGTAGGACAGGTAACTACAATCTATTACTCCCTGTTATCAGCCATTACTGGGGAAGGAGGCTGTAGGCCAGGTGACTACCATCTATTACTCCCTGTTATCAGCCATTACTGGGGAGGAGACTGTAGAACAGGTGAGTAAAAGCTATTACTCCCTGTTATCAGCCATTGTGTGAGGAAACTGTAGGACAGGTTGGTACAATCTATTACTCCCTGTTATCAACCATTACTGGGGGAGGCAAGTGTAGGACAGGTAACTACAATCTATTACTCCCTGTTATCAGCCATTACTGGGGAAGGAGGCTGTAGGCCAGGTGACTACCATCTATTACTCCCTGTTATCAGCTATTACTGGGGAGGAGACTGTAGAACAGGTGAGTACAATCTCTTACTCGCTGTTATCAGCCATTGTTGTGTGAGTAAACTGTAGGACAGGTTGGTACAATCTATTACTCCCTGTTATCAACCATTACTGTGGGAGGCAAGTGTAGGACAGGTAACTACAATCTATTACTCCCTGTTATCAGCC
Source organism: Anomaloglossus baeobatrachus (assembly GCF_048569485.1). NCBI lineage: Eukaryota > Metazoa > Chordata > Amphibia > Anura > Aromobatidae > Anomaloglossus > Anomaloglossus baeobatrachus. The sequence goes on along the minus strand of NC_134358.1, from coordinate 19,850,350 downwards.
ATTACTGGGGAAGGAGGCTGTAGGCCAGGTGACTACCATCTATTACTCCCTGTTATCAGCCATTACTGGGGAGGAGACTGTAGAACAGGTGAGTAAAAGCTATTACTCCCTGTTATCAGCCATTGTGTGAGGAAACTGTAGGACAGGTTGGTACAATCTATTACTCCCTGTTATCAACCATTACTGGGGGAGGCAAGTGTAGGACAGGTAACTACAATCTATTACTCCCTGTTATCAGCCATTACTGGGGGAGGAGACTTTAGGACAGGTGGCTACAATCTATTACTCCCTGTTATCAACCATTACTGGGGGAGGCAAGTGTAGGACAGGTAACTACAATCTATTACTCCCTGTTATCAGCCATTACTGGGTGGGTGGAGACAGTAGGTCAGGTGAGTACAATCTATTACTCCCTGTTATCAACCATTACTGGGGGAGGCAAGTGTAGGACAGGTAACTACAATCTATTACTCCCTGTTATCAACCATTACTGGGGGAGGCAAGTGTAGGACAGGTAACTACAATCTATTACTCCCTGTTATCAGCCATTACTGGGTGGGTGGAGACAGTAGGTCAGGTGAGTACAATCTATTACTCCCTATTATTAGCCATTACTGGGGGAGGAGACACTAGGATAGGTGAGTACAATCTATTACTCCCTGTTATCAGCCATTACTGGGGGAGGAGACTGTAACACAGGTGAGTACAATATATTACTCCCTGTTATCAGCCATCACTGGGGATGGAGACTGTAGGACAGGTGAGTACAATTACTCTCTGTTAGCAGCCATTACTGGGGGAGGAGGCTTTAGGACAGGTGAGTACAATCTGTTACTTTCTGTTATCAGCTATTACTGGGGGAGGAGACTGTAGGACAAGGAAGTACAAGCTATTACTCCCTGTTATCAGCCATTATTGTGAGAGGAAACTGTAGGAAAGGTTAGTACAATCCATTACTCCCTGTTATCAGCCATTACTGGGGGAAGAGACTGTAGGATAGGTGAGTACAATCTATTACTCCCTGTTATCAGCCATTACTGGAGGAGGAGACTGTAGCACAGGTGAGTACAATCTATTACTCCCTGTTATCAGCCATTAGGGGGGAGGAGACTGTAGGACAGGTGAGTACAATCTATTACTCCCTGTTATCAGCCATTACTGGTTGGGTGCAGACAGTAGGACAGGTGAGTACAATCTATTACTCCCTGTTATCAGCCATTACTGGGGGAGGAGACTGTAGGACAGTTGAGTACAAGCTATTACTCCCTGTTATCAGCCATTACAGGGAGAGGTGACTGTAGGACAGGTGAGTACAATCTATTACTCCCTGTTATCAGCCATTACTGGGGGAGGAGACAGTAGGACAGGTGAGTACAATCTATTACTCCCTGTTATCAGCCATTAGGGGTGGAAGAGACTGTAGGACAGGTGAGTATACAGTATATGTCACATATCTCCAGTGGTGAGACCCTTCAGGGACACATCTTGTGTAACTCCCCTTAGAATACTGCAATAATGTGATAAGAATGGGAATATTATTGTTCTCATCATTGTGGTAATGTTCTATCATTTTGCTGTTACGGTTTTTATCGCTCGTCTTTATTCTATGATTATTATTATTCTATGTTATCGCTATATAATGTTTTCTTGTGATTTTCTATTAGTATTATTAGTACGGCACTATTTGCACTATTAACCCTTTCTTGCTCGCTCGTTCCGCGGCCGCTGCTGTCGCCGTTTTTTGCTCGTCAGTAAATCTGTCCTCGGTGTTGCATTTGTATTTTGCATGTGAGAGGCTCTCACTGTAGATCAGAGGAGGATAGTTCATTTCAAGCTGAAGGTCAGGGGTGTGGAAAGCCCCCCGCCGCCGCACTAAACGTCTCCTGACAGCTCGTGAGACGCGCGGGGGGGCTGTCTGTATACTGATGTGTCTGCAGCACGCAGGGGGGGGCTGTCTGTATACTGATGTGTCCGCAGCACGCAGGGGGGGCTGTCTGTATACTGATGTGTCCGCAGCACGCAGGGGGGGCTGTCTGTATACTGATGTGTCCGCAGCACGCAGGGGGGGGGCTGTCTGTATACTGATGTGTCCGCAGCACGCAGGGGGGGCTGTCTGTATACTGATGTGTCCGCAGCACGCAGGGGGGGGCTGTCTGTATACTGATGTGTCCGCAGCACACAGGGGGGGCTGTCTGTATACTGATGTGTCCGCAGCACACAGGGGGGGCTGTCTGTATACTGATGTGTCCGCAGCACACAGGGGGGGGCTGTCTGTATACTGATGTGTCCGCAGCACGCAGGGGGGGGCTGTCTGTATACTGATGTGTCCGCAGCACGCAGGGGGGGGCTGTCTGTATACTGATGTGTCCGCAGCACGCGGGTGGGGCTGTCTGTATACTGATGTGTCCGCAGCACGCGGGGGGGGCTGTCTGTATACTGATGTGTCCACAGCACGCAGGGGGGGGGCTGTCTGTATACTGATGTGTCCGCAGCACGCAGGGGGGGCTGTCTGTATACTGATGTGTCCGCAGCACGCAGGGGGGGGCTGTCTGTATACTGATGTGTCCGCAGCACGCGGTGGGGGGGCTGTATACTGATGTGTCCGCAGCAGGCAGGGGGGGCTGTCTGTATACTGATGTGTCCGCAGCACGCAGGGAGGGGCTGTCTGTATACTGATGTGTCCGCAGCACGCAGGGGGGGGCTGTCTGTATACTGATGTGTCCGCAGCACACAGGGGGGGGGGGGCTGTCTGTATACTGATGTGTCCGCAGCACGCAGGGGGGGGCTGTCTGTATACTGATGTGTCCGCAGCACGCAGGGGGGGGCTGTCTGTATACTGATGTGTCCGCAGCACGCAGGGGGGGCTGTCTGTATACTGATGTGTCTGCAGCACGCAGGGGGGGCTGTCTGTATACTGATGTGTCCGCAGCACGCAGGGGGGGGCTGTCTGTATACTGATGTGTCCGCAGCACGCAGGGGGGGGGCTGTCTATATACTGATGTGTCCGCAGCACACGGGGGGGGGGGCTGTCTGTATACTGATGTGTCCGCAGCACGCAGGGGGGGGCTGTCTGTATACTGATGTGTCCGCAGCACGCAGGGGGGGGGGGGCTGTCTATATACTGATGTGTCCGCAGCACACAGGGGGGGGGGGGGCTGTCTGTATACTGATGTGTCCGCAGCACGCAGGGGGGGCTGTCTGTATACTGATGTGTCCGCAGCACGCAGGGGGGGCTGTCTGTATACTGATGTGTCTGCAGCACGCAGGGGGGGGGCTGTCTGTATACTGATGTGTCCGCAGCACGCGGGGGGGTGTCTGTATACTGATGTGTCCGCAGCACGCAGGGGGGGGCTGTCTGTATACTGATGTGTCCGCAGCACGCAGGGGGGGGGGCTGTCTGTATACTGATGTGTCTGCAGCACACAGGGGGGGGCTGTCTGTATACTGATGTGTCCGCAGCACACAGGGGGGGGGCTGTCTGTATACTGATGTGTCCGCAGCACGCAGGGGGGGGCTGTCTGTATACTGATGTGTCCGCAGCACACAGGGGGGGGCTGTCTGTATACTGATGTGTCTGCAGCACGCAGGGGGGGCTGTCTGTATACTGATGTGTCCGCAGCACGCAGGGGGGGCTGTCTGTATACTGATGTGTCCACAGCATGCAGGGGGGGGCTGTCTGTATACTGATGTGTCCACAGCATGCAGGGGGGGGGCTGTCTGTATACTGATGTGTCCGCAGCATGCAGGGGGGGGCTGTCTGTATACTGATGTGTCCGCAGCACGCAGGGGGGGCTGTCTGTATACTGATGTGTCCGCAGCACGCAGGGGGGGCTGTCTGTATACTGATGTGTCCGCAGCACGCAGGGGGGGGGAGCTGTCTGTATACTGATGTGTCTGCAGCACGCTGGGGGGGGGGGCTGTCTGTATACTGATGTGTCCGCAGCACACGGGGGGGCTGTCTGTATACTGATGTGTCCGCAGCACGCAGGGGGGGCTGTATACTGATGTGTCCGCAGCACACGGGGGGGCTGTCTGTATACTGATGTGTCCGCAGCACGCAGGGGGTGGGCTGTCTGTATACTGATGTGTCCGCAGCACGCGGGGGGGGGGGGGGCTGTATACTGATGTGTCCGCAGCACGCAGGGGGGGGGCTGTCTGTATACTGATGTGTCCGCAGCACGCAGGGGGGGGGGGCTGTCTGTATACTGATGTGTCCGCAGCACACGGGGGGGCACGCAGGGGGGGGCTGTCTGTATACTGATGTGTCCGCAGCACGCGGGGGGGGGGCTGTATACTGATGTGTCCGCAGCACGCAGGGGGTGGGCTGTCTGTATACTGATGTGTCCGCAGCACACGGGGGGGGCTGTCTGTATACTGATGTGTCCGCAGCACACGGGGGGGCTGTCTGTATACTGATGTGTCCGCAGCACACGGGGGGGCTGTCTGTATACTGATGTGTCCGCAGCACGCGGGGGGGGGGGGGGCTGTATACTGATGTGTCCGCAGCACGCAGGGGGGGGGCTGTCTGTATACTGATGTGTCCGCAGCACGCAGGGGGGGGGGGCTGTCTGTATACTGATGTGTCCGCAGCACACGGGGGGGCACGCAGGGGGGGGCTGTCTGTATACTGATGTGTCCGCAGCACGCGGGGGGGGGGGCTGTATACTGATGTGTCCGCAGCACGCAGGGGGTGGGCTGTCTGTATACTGATGTGTCCGCAGCACACGGGGGGGGCTGTCTGTATACTGATGTGTCCGCAGCACACGGGGGGGCTGTCTGTATACTGATGTGTCCGCAGCACGCAGGGGGGGGGCTGTCTGTATACTGATGTGTCCGCAGCACGCAGGGGGTGGGCTGTCTGTATACTGATGTGTCCGCAGCACGCGGGGGGGGGGGGGGCTGTATACTGATGTCCGCAGCACGCAGGGGGGGCTGTCTGTATATTGATGTGTCCGCAGCACGCAGGGGGGGGGGCTGTCTGTATACTGATGTGTCCGCAGCACGCAGGGGGGGGGGGGCTGTCTGTATACTGATGTGTCCGCAGCACGGACGTGAGGAGCGTCCCGTAGATAAAGCTGAGAAACGCTGTAACCGAGCCACGCGCCCCATATATCTGCTGCAGCCGAGGTTTTATAGCTTTTACTATTGATTTACATTTAGTTTCTATGTTACTTATATGTGATATTATATCTAATTATATATAAACTGTATCTTCCATATATTAATATTTATAGTCTTTTATGTGTAATTTTGCCATCAGTATAATTAGTAATGTTTCGGAGGATTGCAGAAGCGGTTTATGCTTTTGGATGATACTTTGTGGTGACATTGTGTATTATTGTGTGCAGAAATGATATTGGTTTTGTAGTATGCGTCCCTATTCATACTGAAGCATTCAAGGAGTGAACGGATGACTTTATCCATATTATAAAACCATAAAGTCTACAAAACTCTCCCATTACCCACAGAAAGTAGGGTCAGAAGTGTCAGCACATCATTAGAAGGCAGGGTCAGCAGAGTCATCTCATTATCATTAGAGGGCAGGGTCAGCAGAGTCATCTCATTATCATTAGAGGGCAGGGTCAGCAGAGTCATCCCATTATCATTAGAGGGCAGGGTCAGCAGAGTCATCTCATTATCATTAGAAGGCAGGGTCAGCAGAGTCATCTCATTATCATTAGAGGGCAGGGTCAGCAGAGTCATCTCATTATCATTAGAAGGCAGGGTCAGCAGAGTCACCTCATTATCATTAGAGGGCAGGGTCAGCAGAGTCATCCCATTATCATTAGAGGGCAGGGTCAGCAGAGTCATCTCATTATCATTAGAAGGCAGGGTCAGCAGAGTCATCCCATTATCATTAGAGGACAGGGTCAGAAGTGTCAGCACATCATTAGAAGGCAGGGTCAGCAGAGTTATCTCATTATCATTAGAGGGCGGGGTCAGCAGAGTCATCTCATTATCATTAGAGTGCAGGGTCAGCAGAGTCATCTCATTATCATTAGAGGGCAGGGTCAGCAGATTCACCTCATTATCATTAGAGGGCAGGGTCAGCAGAGTCATCTCATTATCATTAGAAGCCAGGGTCAGCAGAGTCATCCCATTATCATTAGAGGACAGGGTCAGCAGAGTCATCTCATTATCATTAGAGGACAGGGTCAGCAGAGTCATCTCATTATCATTAGAGGGCCGGGTCAGCAGAGTCATCCCATTATCATTAGAGGACAGGGTCAGTAGAGTCATCTCATTATCATTAGAGGACAGGGTCAGTAGAGTCATCTCATTATCATTAGAGGGCAGGGTCAGCAGAGTCATCTCATTATCATTAGAGGGCAGGGTCAGCAGAGTCATCTCATTATCATTAGAGGGCAGGGTCAGCAGAGTCATCTCATTATCATTAGAGGGCAGGGTCAGCAGAGTCATTTCATTATCATTAGAGGGCAGGGTCAGCAGATTCACCTCATTATCATTAGAAGGCAGGGTCAGCAGAGTCATCTCATTATCATTAGAGGTAGGGGTCAGCAGAGTCATCTCATTATCATTAGAGGGCAGGGTCAGCAGATTCATCTCATTATCATTAGAGGGCAGGGTCAGCAGATTCACCTCATTATCATTAGAAGGCAGGGTCAGCAGAGTCATCCCATTATCATTAGAAGGCAGGGTCAGCAGAGTCATCTCATTATCATTAGAGGGCAGGGTCAGCAGATTCACCTCATTATCATTAGAAGGCAGGGTCAGCAGAGTCATCCCATTGTCATTAGAAGGCAGGGTCAGCAGAGTCATCTCATTATCATTAGAGGGCAGGGTCAGTAGAGTCATCTCATTATCATTAGAGGGCAGGGTCAGCAGAGTCACCTCATTATCATTAGAGGGCAGGGTCAGCAGAGTCATCCCATTATCATTAGAAGGCAGGGTCAGCAGATTCACCTCATTATCATTAGAGGGCAGGGTCAGCAGAGTCATCCCATTATCATTAGAGGGCAGGGTCAGCAGAGTCATCTCATTATCATTAGAGGGCAGGGTCAGTAGAGTCATCTCATTATCATTAGAGGGCAGGGTCAGCAGAGTCACCTCATTATCATTAGAGGGCAGGGTCAGCAGAGTCATCCCATTATCATTAGAAGGCAGGGTCAGCAGAGTCATCCCATTATCATTAGAGGACAGGGTCAGCAGAGTCATCTCATTATCATTAGAGGACAGGGTCAGCAGAGTCATCTCATTATCATTAGAGGGCAGGGTCAGCAGATTCACCTCATTATCATTAGAGGGCGGGGTCAGCAGAGTTACCTCATTATCATTAGAGGGCAGGGTCAGCAGAGTCATCCCATTATCATTAGAGGGCAGGATCAGCAGAGTCATCTCATTATCATTAGAGGGCAGGGTCAGCAGAGTCATCTCATTATCATTAGAGGGCAGGGTCAGCAGAGTCATCTCATTATCATTAGAGGGCGGGGTCAGCAGAGTCACCTCATTATCATTAGAGGGCGGGGTCAGCAGAGTCATCTCATTATCATTAGAGGGCGGGGTCAGCAGAGTCATCCCATTATCATTAAAGGCAGGGTCAGCAGATTCACCTCATTATCATTAGAGGGCGGGGTCAGCAGAGTAATCTCATTATCATTAGAGGGCAGGGTCAGCAGAGTCATCTCATTATCATTAGAGGCAGGGTCAGCAGAGCCATCTCATTATCATTAGAGGGCAGGGTCAGCAGAGTCATCTCATTATCATTAGAGGCAGGGTCAGCAGAGTCATCTCATTATCATTAGAGGGCAGGGTCAGCAGACTCATCTCATTATCATTAGAGGGCAGGGTCAGCAGAGTCACCTCATTATCATTAGAGGGCAGGGTCAGCAGACTCATCTCATTATCATTAGAGGGCGGGGTCAGCAGAGTCACCTCATTATCATTAGAGGGCAGGGTCAGCAGAGCCATCTCATTATCATTAGAGGACGGGGTCAGCAGAGTCATCTCATTATCATTAGAGGGCAGGGTCAGCAGAGCCATCTCATTATCATTAGATGGCTGTGTCAGCAGAGTCATCTCATTATCATTAGAGGGCAGAGTCAGAAGAGCCATCTCATTATCATTAGAGGACAGGGTCAGCAGAGTCATCTCATTATTATTAGAGGGCAGGGTCAGCAGAGTCATCTCATTATCATTAGAGGGCGGGGTCAGCAGAGTCATTTCATTATCATTAGAGGGCGGGGTCAGCAGAGTCATCTCATTATCATTAGAAGGCAGGGTCAGCAGAGTCATCTCATTATCATTAGAGGGCAGGGTCAGCAGGGTCATCTCATTATCATTAGAGGGCGGGGTCAGCAGAGTCATCTCATTATCATTAGAGGGCAGGGTCAGCAGAGTCATCTCATTATCATTATTAATCGGAGATCTTCCCAATAGAAAGAAACAGGGATGACGTGAGACGATGGGCAGCAGCGTTTCCTAGAACTGATTAGTCATTGAGGGTTTGATACAATTGTTACTAAATCAAGAACAAATGAATATTTGCCCTGGATGGAAATGAGGCGAATCTGGTGCGAGCAATGGATGAACCTCTGATAGGACGGGGACATAATGGATCGTGACCTTGAGGCGTCGCCTGTGCGCTCATCTCATCTCTTCTTGGTGATGTCGGATCTCACATGAGACTTATAAAAGGGATGTTAATTCGGGTGGTGATCCATCACATATAGAATATATATCTGTGTGATAAATGCTGAGCGGCGCTCACTGACCTTCAGCCGCGGGAATGACGGAACGCTGCGCGAGGGGAAATAATGATGTCACCACTTTAAATAATAACAATAAGATCATTTTCAGTAAACTCTTAAAGGGGAAGTGCGCCTCAGATTCATTATCTACAGACTTTGCATTAATCAGTAGAGCAAGCGAATGTAAGAAACGCTGTAATATGTAAAGAAACTTTCAAAGCTTTAAGTAGCAGAAGCATACCGCATGCCTTCCTCTCCACTTCTACCTGCGAGCTCATCAATTAATGTGAAAATCAGCTAAAATCCATCCAGGGCTAAACAGGATAGATGGTAAAATCACTAAGGGATCAGATAACAGCTGCCTATTGAAGTCTGTGTGCCGCAGTATAATGTCCTCCATGCTGCTGCTGTATAATGTGCTGCAGTATAATGTCGTCCATGCTGCTGTATAATGTCCTCCATGCTGCTGTATAATGTCCTCCATGCTGCTGTATAATGTACTCCATGCTGCTGTATAATGTACTCCATGCTGCTGTATAATGTCCTCCATGCTGCTGCTGTATAATGTCCTTCATGCTGCTGCTGTATAATGTCCTTCATGCTGCTGCTGTATAATGTCCTTCATGCTGCTGCTGTATAATGTCCTTCATGCTGCTGCTATATAATGTCCTTCATGCTGCTGCTGTATAATGTACTCCATGCTGCTGTATAATGTCCTCCATGCTGCTGCTGTATAATGTCCTTCATGCTGCTGCTGTATAATGTCCTTCATGCTGCTGCTGTATAATGTCCTTCATGCTGCTGCTGTATAATGTCCTTCATGCTGCTGCTGTATAATGTCCTCCATGCTGCTGCTGTATAATTTCCTCCATGCTGTGGTATAATGTCCTCCATGCTGCGGTATATTGTCCTCCATGCTGCGGTATAATGTCCTTCATGCTGCGGTATAATGTCCTCCATTCTACTGCAGTATATTGTCCTCCATGCTGCTGTATCATGTTTTCCATGCTGCTGTATCATGTCCTCCATGCTGCAGCATAATGTCCTCCATGCTGCGGTATATTGTCCTCCATGCTGCGGTATAATGTCCTTCTTGCTGCGGTATAATGTCCTCCATTCTACTGCAGTATATTGTCCTTCATGCTGCTGTATCATGTTTTCCATGCTGCTGTATCATGTCCTACATGCTGCAGCATAATGTCCTCCATGCTGCGGTATATTGTCCTCCATGCTGCTGTATATTGTCCTTCATGCTGCTGCTGTATCATGTCCTCCATGCTGCTGCTGTTTAATGTCCATCATGCTGCTGTACAATGTCCTCCATGCTGCAGTATAATGTCCTCCATAATGCTGTATAATGTCCCCCATGCTGCTGTATAATGTCCCCCATGCTGCTGTATAATGTCCCCCATGCTGCTGTATAATATTCTTCATAATGCTGTATAATGTCCTCCATGCTGCTGCTATATCATGTCCTCCATGCTGCTGTATAATGTCCTCCATGCTGCTGTATAATGTCCTCCATGCTGCTGTATAATGTCCTCCATGCTTCTGTATAATGTCCTCCATGCTGAAGTATAATGTCCTCCATGCTGATGTACAATGTCCTCCATGCTGCAGTATAATGTCCTCCATGCTGCAGTATAATGTCCTCCATGCTGCAGTATCATGTCCTCCATGCTGCTGCTGTATCATGTCCTCCATGCTGCTGTATCATGTTCTCCATGCTGCTGTATAATGTCCTCCATGCTGCTGTATAATGTCCTCCATGCTGAAGTATAATATCCTCGATGCTGCTGTATAATGTCCTCCATGCTGCTGTATAATTGTCCTCCATGCTGCTGTATAATGTCCTCCATGCTGCTGTTTAGCGTCCTACATGCTGCTGCTGTATAATGGCCTACATGCTGCTGTATAATGTCCCCCATGATCCTATATAATGTCCTCCATGCTGCTGTATAATGTCCTTAATGCTGCAGTATAATGTCCTTCATGTGGCTGCTGCTTCGGAGCTTGATAAAGGGGAGCAGCTCTGTGCTGTGTTAGGGAGACATCAGAGAAGATAGTCTCTACCCACCAGCTCAGAGGCAACTAAAGAGTATAAAGACACTTTACAAAGAATATTATACGTTATTATTTCCTACAGGTTGCTGTTTCCTTGGGAAATTTAGTTCAGGAATACCCTTCCCCTTACATAGACCTCTACAGGTGACATGTGGAACTAAATGTAAGCCCATCAGAGCATTGGTCTTTCTTAATCAGAGTCTGTCCTTTGTCTCCAGGGTGTCATGTCCTCCTTGATTTCTATACTGTGTAATAAGGCATATAGATGGGTTATTTAAGGAGACAACCCTTTTTAGTAGATGTATACGGTCTTTATTCCAGCTGTGTGAGCAAGGATGATTGACCTTAGGGAGTTTACTAGGCAATGTCCCACTAGCCAGATTCCTACTCCACACTGATGAGGGGCAAATACCCCGAAACGGCTGTCTGTGGATGGATACCATGTTTGGCATAGGTGGTCTCCTTGACTGGAGACTGCCCTTCCCGTGGTTGTTCCTTCCCGGTGAAAGACCTGGCTAGTTTCCTGCCAGCGTTGAGAAACATGTGATGGTGTCTCCGCAGGCCTTCTTGCTTTTATTCCAGCTGTGACCCGGGTCCTTATCCTCTCTAATGGTCTGATTGCCTATTGTAGTTGAAGATGGAATTGAAGATTTGGGATTAATTTGAAGGGAAAAGTAACATTGTTTTAATGGGCAATAATACAATAATGCAAATACTAAGAGTAGGAAGTGAGGTGATAGAGAAGAGAATAACTTCAATCCTCACAATCACAGTATATGGTGTAATATATCATTCTTTGATGTGATGGAGGCAGATTCCCTCATTTCGCTCTATAGAGTCAGATTTTTCTATAGTCTCCGGCGCCTCCTATGGGTCATTGATTTATGCAGCCATCGTTATTCTGGACTGATTGTGTTCTTCATACTGCGTCTCTTCAGTAACAACTTCCAACATATTCTACCTGGATTGCTGGGTCTTGATGTTTTTTGGGAAACTGCATTGTCTGTGTGACCGACGAGTGCAGCGCTCAGCGATTTCCGGCAGTCCCTGTAATGAATTTATGGTGGGGGCAGCAGAAAACTGCTCCCAGGGTTCCTTGGTGCTGAACGAGGTAACAGTGATCCTGGCCAGCTTAATAGCAACTCAGTAACAAGAATCAGATGCACCGTGCACCTTCTGCTTTAAAGCAGTGGTGGTCAGTATCCAAGGCAATGAGCTGTAAATAAAAAAGTGTTAATATCTTAAGAATGGCTGAAAATTTAAAAACAAACAGTAAATTGCAAATGTGTTTGCATTTACAAGCTCTATCCGACAATAGCTATATGTGAAGGAGGGAATAATCCCTTTAAGATCAGTGCTATGCACAGAGGCTCACAAGATAAAGCAATAATGCCAGAAGCTTTTACCATAAAACATGGAAGTTACACAATGTATCGCCGGCTGGATTTAATTGTAAGGTTTTGGTTCTTGATAGAAACCCTCCACCATAGATTAAGAAAAGGGGGGATCCATCATGTCTGTGGATTTGGAACAAGTATAGAGTGATATTCGGGGGCACATACTTATCTCTTACATACACATTCTGCTGCATGCTTCAAGGCTTAGATTCAGTGGATAAAGCAAAGCAATGTAGCCATTAACCACATTAATATTAAATAAAAGCCACCACTATATCCTTAGAAGATTAACTCCGGCACACTAAAATTTCCCATAGACCAAAAAATGAATACAATAGTTGGATATCAAAATCTTGTTTCTTTTATTTTGTTAGTGCAAAAACGTGAAAAAATGTGCTGTACAATTGTCCGCCAGGAGTCGACGTTTCGGCTAGCAAGCCTTCATCAGGTCGGACAGGCTTGACCAATATTGGAAAGTAGTCTAGTAAATATGTAGGATGATTTGCCAGGATATAAAGACCTCCGTGTGGAGACAACATCTATGGAGTCCCTTGGTAATGCCAGTATACGGGATCAGGCCCTAAGAATATGTGTGGCTTCTAATATGGAGATCTCAGTAATAGTAAATGTCTCTTATTTGAGCGTCCAGGTGTTTGAATAGTATGGCAGCCAGGTAGAGATCAGGTAGCTCCAATTTAACTTAGGTGCTATAGTCCGGTGTGAGGTCCGTTGGATTCAAGTAAGTCTCTTGGGATTTATCAGGAGCAGCTCCTGTGATATGGAGACAGGGTCCACGGATCATGCCAGGAGGTAGGGGATTGTGCCTAGTGGCTTCAGTGGTATAGCCAGGAGGGAGGTCCGTAAGGTTAATGATCATGAGAGAGTCATGTAAGGTGCAGCTCCTGTAGTATGGAGACAGGGTCCAGGGCTCACGTTCACAATCAGAGTGATGAGTCTGATTGTTGCTTTAGCTAGTACCCTCAGAGGTATGGCTTGGGTGAGAGGTCCATGAGCATGGAGGGAATGGAGGTAGCTGACATGAGTCTGTGGTGCCGCAGGGGTGAATCGCTCGTCCATTCCCTCCATGCTCATGGACCTCTCACCCAAGCCATACCTCTGAGGGTACTAGCTAAAGCAACAATCAGACTCATCACTCTGATTGTGAACGTGAGCCCTGGACCCTGTCTCCATACTACAGGAGCTGCACCTTACATGACTCTCTCATGATCATTAACCTTACGGACCTCCCTCCTGGCTATACCACTGAAGCCACTAGGCACAATCCCCTACCTCCTGGCATGATCCGTGGACCCTGTCTCCATATCACAGGAGCTGCTCCTGATAAATCCCAAGAGACTTACTTGAATCCAACGGACCTCACACCGGACTATAGCACCTAAGTTAAATTGGAGCTACCTGATCTCTACCTGGCTGCCATACTATTCAAACACCTGGACGCTCAAATAAGAGACATTTACTATTACTGAGATCTCCTCATTAGAAGCCACACATATTCTTAGGGCCTGATCCCGTATACTGGCATTACCAAGGGACTCCATAGATGTTGTCTCCACACGGAGGTCTTTATATCCTGGCAAATCATCCTACATATTTACTAGACTACTTTCCAATATTGGTCAAGCCTGTCCGACCTGATGAAGGCTTGCTAGCCGAAACGTCGACTCCTGGCGGACAATTGTACAGCACATTTTTTCACGTTTTTGCACTAACAAAATAAAAGAAACAAGATTTTGATATCCAACTATTGTATTCATTTTTTGGTCTATGGGAAATTTTAGTGTGCCGGAGTTAATCTTCTAGTGACTGTTTAATTTCTCCTGAGCACCTATGGGAGGTGATGCGAGGTCTTTCCTTTTTCACCACTATATCCTTTTCCTTTTTTCCGCTCTGTTTGCCCCCATTTGTTGCCTATTTACCCCAATTTGTTGTCCTTTTTGCCCCCATTTTTTGCCCTACTTACCCCCATATATTGCCCTACTTGCCCCCATTTGTCTCCCTACTTGCCCCATTTGTTGCCCTACTTGCCCCATTTGTTGCCCAACTTGCCCTTATTTGTTGCCTTACTTGCCTCAATTAGTTGTCCCGCTTTCCCCCATTTGTTGCCCTACTTGTCCCCATTTGTTACCCTGCTTGCCCATTTGTTATCCTACTTGCCCCCATTTGTTGCTTATTTGCCCGATTAGTTGTCTACTTGTCCTTATTTGCTGCTCTACTTGCCCCCATTTGATGATTTTCTCTCCCCCATTTGTCTTTTTTATTGTCATACTTGCTCTATTTGTTGCCTTTCTTGCCCCCATTTGTTATCCTACTTGTCCCCATTTTTTGCACTTCTTGCGCCCATTTGTATCCCTACTTGCCCCAATATGTTACCTACTTGCCCCAATTTGTCTACCTACTTGCCCCAATTTGTTGCCTACTTGCCCCCATTTGTTGCCCTCTTGCCCTGGTTGCGGCTCATTTTTCTGCCCTGCTCAGTCTGGAGACGCTTGTCTATCATTATGGGGTCATCAGTCGTTATTGTCCGTCCGCTGCTCTGGGGTTATTGACTCATTGTGTTAGTAATTAGCGCATCACTGACACTCCATAGAAAAAACCTTTATTCTTCTCTCCAAAAGGTGGTTTATGATCCGCAGCCCATCTGAAGTATGGCAACCAAGCTGTAACCCCTGTGCGCTTCATAACGACTGTGTACAAGGATCGGTGAGGGGGGTGTGGAGGGGTCTCAGGAAATGACGGCCATGAAAATAGCTGCTGATGACCTCTGATCGCAGCATGTATGTGCCGCCATTCTGGGCAGCCGTATAAAAGTAACACGTACTGTAAATACAACAAAGATAAATCTAATATAAGCTGAGTGTGTGTATGTATGTGTATGTATGTGTGTATGTATGTGTATGTATGTATGTGTATGTATGTGTGTATGTATGTGTATGTATGTGTGTATGTATGTGTGTGTATGTATGTGTGTGTATGTATGTGTGTGTATGTGTGTGTATGTATGTGTGTGTATGTATGTGTATGTATGTGTGTGTGTGTATGTATGTATGTGTGTGTATGTATGTATGTGTATGTATGTGTGTGTGTATGTATGTATGTGTATGTATGTGTATGTATGTGTGTATGTATGTGTGTGTATGTGTGTATGTGTGTATGTGTGTATGTATGTGTGTGTGTGTGTGTGTGTGTATGTATGTGTGTGTATGTGTGTGTGTGTGTGTGTATGTATGTATGTATGTGTGTGTGTGTATGTATGTGTATGTATGTGTGTGTATGTTTGCTAAAGGAATTCGCATCATCACATGTTCAATTATGAAATTTTGCACAGACACTCCATTTGACTCAGGGAACGTCATAGACGATATTTTGAGGGGAGATTTTAATCCCGCACTTTACAGTTACTCTCCAAAAAACCTGCCTCCATTAAAGTAAATTAAGCTGGGAGCCACAATGCAGCCAGAATTTCAGAAGAATACGCAGCCACGCCCTTAAATTCAATGTTGGTCTGTCACAATGCAGCCAGGGAAAGAGACAGAAACAGACAGACAGAGACAGGGGAAGAGACAGACAGACAGGGAAAGAGACAGACAGACAGGGAAAGAGACAGACAGACAGGGAAAGAGACAGACAGACAGGGAAAGAGACAGACAGACAGGGAAAGAGACAGACAGGGAAAGAGACAGACAGACAGGGAAAGAGACAGGCAGAGACAGACAAAGAAACAGATAGACATAGACAAAGAGACAGACAGGGAAGGAGATACAGAGACAGACAGAGAGGGAGAGAGACAGACAGAGAGGGACAGAGACAGACAGAGAGGGACAGAGACAGACAGAGAGGGACAGAGACAGACAGAGAGGGACAGACACAGAGACAGATAGGGAAAGAGAGACAGACAAAGAGACAGTTACTATCCCGGGCAATTCCGGGTACTACAGCTAGTAAAAAAAAAACTGCAAAAATGCAAAATCCAAACTTGCCTGCCTCTTTGAGGCAGGTTCAGTGTTGACCCTCCACCTAAACTTTTGTTGTCCCTTTTTTTTTTTTACTAAGAAAAAGTTCCTCTTCCTCTTCGCATTACTTTTTTGTTTCAGTTCTTGCTGTAAACTTTCAGTATTTCCATGTAAAGGTGGAGAAATCCTCCCAGATATTAGCTACAAATAAAGCTAGTATATTGTTACAATGTATCAGTGTAGAGGAACGGATCACTGTGTGTATTACATGATGGGAGAGAGATTTGGGATCCGCTCACAGACGTTCCATAAAACTTTTCTTTTTTTTTTCTTTTATATTTTAAGACTTAAAATGTAAAACTAACTGGAAAAATCATTTAAATAAAATCCTCAGACTTTGCTGGAGGTGGCGGCGTCTCGTGTGCCGGGCTCTGCCGCTCGATGGGAACCTCCAGGCTTTATTTCATCTCCACTTCTGCTCTCACGCTGAGGAACATTGCGCCAGTTATTTGTAGCTTCTATTAAATTGCGAATTCCTTTAGAAGTTTATAATTACGGAGCGTGGCGGTATCTTACATCGTGGCGGTATCTCACATCGTGGCGGTATCTCACATTACGTCCTAAGCACTAAATATGTGAATATGGAATCAGGCTCTCAATTACGTCTGACTGCTACACCTTCCCGGGAAACAATGTTATTGCTGGTATATATTTACATAGTAATTCCCAAAAAGATGGTTGTCATGGTGACGTGCAATTGGCCGCTGCTCGGCACGGTAACTGGCGGATACATAAACTAAACGATTTGGTGCAATGTCACCGCGGTGCAAGGGCGAAACACACGACATCCACACCGAGCACCGGACCCACCAAGCCCAACGGCAAACTTTATACCTTTTCGTTTCTTTTTGTTTTATAAATAATTCTCAATTTATTTTTATTATATATATATATATTTATATTTATTATATTTATATATATATAAAAAATTACAATAATTTAATTAAAAATATAAATTTAAATTAATTAAATATTACTATTGTTTTTTGTTCTATTTCTTATCATTTAAATTGTTCTATTTATTATCATTTTACTTTTTTATTAATTTTATCACTGTATTTTATTTTTTTATTTTACATTTTTAACGATAATTATTTTCTTTTTACTAAGAATTGAATGTTGTGTTTTATTCCTTGTTTACGTCATTGTAATCATATTTTCATTCATTGTATTTTTTTGGGTTTTTTTTTACTTTTATTTTTTGGATCAAAGCTTCAAAATAAAAAGTAATTACACTTTGTATAATTATTGTTATTAAAAATATTTTGTGTTAATTTTTTTTACATATTTTTTGTTGATTTTATCACTTTTATTTTTTTATTTTACATTTTTAACAATAATATTTATTTTCTTTTACTAAGAATTAAATGTTTGTATTTTATTCCTTGTTTACCTCATTGTAATCATATTTTCATTCATTGTATTTTTTTTTTACTTTTATTTTTTGATCAAAACTTTCAAAATAAAAAGTAATTACACTTTGTATTATTATTATTATAATTTTTGATTTTTTACATTTTTTATTAGTTGATTTGATCACTGTATTTTATCTTTTTTTATTTACATTTTTAACCATAATATTTTTCTTTTACTAAAAATTTAGTGTTTGTGTTATATTCCTTCTTTAGTTCATTGTAATCATATTTTCATTCATTGTATTTTTTGTGTTGTTTTTTTTAACTTTTATCTTTTGATTAAAGCATACAAATAAAGTAATTATACTTAGTGTTATTATTAATAATAATAATAATAATAATAATAGTAATAATAATAGTTTTAAATTTCTTATTTATTTATTTTTATTAATTATTTCTCCTGCATTGCAAAAGTTGTGAACTTTTGTAATATACTTCCCAACTTTTATTTTCCTTCCATTTCGCCAATATAAAATGCTGCCGTGCTCTTTCAATTCCCAGTTCATGCTCCTTTAGAAGCTGCTTTCATCTGTTGCTCACAAAGAATCATTCGGCTGTGTTCAGTCTGTGTGCAAGACTTAACCAGTCTGAGCGTATGTTTGGGGAGCAAAAAGGCCCAGGTAGGGTAGGTCCTGTACATAAACTGTGTGAATATAATGTACAGAATGTTAGTGAGCAGCAATTAAAAGCTGCTTGTAAAGGAGGTTGAACTTAACATTGAATCAGCAATACAGCATAGGGTTTGGGTGAAGCAACATAACTGAATTTAATGTACTACACAAATTCATAGCTTTGCAATAATTGCTGAATAATTAAAGGGAATTGTCCAGCCTTGGGGTTAAAGTCTGCTGTCATTCTGTGATTGTAGACTTGTGAATTGTCACAGCAGGAGTGGGCGGGCGCATGACCACAAGTATGTGATTTGCATACATGCAGTCACATGCTGACTAGACGTGCGTGGCCTTACTCTGTGTCTCTGCAGTGCACTATATGTCAGTATACAGACAGGTCACGGTGTATGTTCTGTGTCTCCGCAGTGCACTATTTGTCAGTATACAGACAGGTTACGGTATATGTTCTGTGTCTCCGCAGTGCACTATATGTCAGTATACAGACAGGTTACGGTGTATGTTCTGTGTCTCCGCAGTGCACTATATGTCAGTATACAGACAGGTTACAGTGTATGATCTGTGTCTCCGCAGTGCACTATATGTCAGTATACAGACAGGTCACGGTGTATGTTCTGTGTCTCCGCAGTGCACTATATGTCAGTATACAGACAGGTCACGGTATATGTTCTGTGTCTCCGCAGTGCACTATATGTCAGTATACAGACAGGTCACGGTATATGTTCTGTGTCTCCGCAGTGCACTATATGTCAGTATACAGACAGGTCACGGTATATGTTCTGTGTCTCCGCAGTGCACTATATGTCAGTATACAGACAGGTTACGGTGTATGTTCTGTGTCTCCGCAGTGCACTATATGTCAGTATACAGACAGGTCACGGTATATGTTCTGTGTCTCCGCAGTGCACTATATGTCAGTATACAGACAGGTCACGGTGTATGTTCTGTGTCTCCGCAGTGCACTATATGTCAGTATACAGACAGGTCACGGTGTATGTTCTGTGTCTCCGCAGTGCACTATATGTCAGTATACAGACAGGTCACGGTGTATGTTCTGTGTCTCCGCAGTGCACTATATGTCAGTATACAGACAGGTTACGGTGCATGTTCTGTGTCTCCGCAGTGCACTATATGTCAGTATACAGACAGGTCACGGTATATGTTCTGTGTCTCTGCAGTGCACTATATGTCAGTATACAGACAGGTCACGGTAGATGTTCTGTGTCTCCGCAGTGCACTATATGTCAGTATACAGACAGGTCACGGTATATGTTCTGTGTCTCTGCAGTGCACTATATGTCAGTATACAGACAGGTCACGGTATATGTTCTGTGTCTCCGCAGTGCACTATATGTCAGTATACAGACAGGTCACGGTGTATGTTCTGTGTCTCTGCAGTGCACTATATGTCAGTATACAGACAGGTTACGGTGTATGTTCTGTGTCTCCGCAGTGCATGGTACCTGGGACGAGTGGTCACCGTGGAGTCTGTGCTCATCAACGTGTGGAAGGGGGCTCCGCGAGAGAACCCGAACTTGCAACCCGCCTCAGTTTGGGGGTGAAGAATGCCACGGACCAGATAAACAGACAAAGTACTGCAACATCGCCCTGTGTCCAGGTGAATGCATACATTTCCTGCTATACAGATGTAGCAGAGCTGAGTTAGTGACATGTAGCAGAGCTAGATTTGTATTGGTAGCAGAGCTGAGTTAGTGACATGTAGCAGAGCTAGATTTGTATAGGTAGCAGGGCTGAGTTAGTGACATGTAGCAGAGCTAGATTTGTATAGGTAGCAGGGCTGAGTTAGTGACATGTAGCAGAGCCAGATTTGTATAGGTAGCAGAGCTGAGTTAGTGACATGTAGCAGAGCTAGATTTGTATAGGTAGCAGAGCTGAGTTAGTGACATGTAGCAGAGCTAGATTTGTATAGGTAGCAGAGCTGAGTTAGTGACATGTAGCAGAGCTAGATTTGTATAGGTAGCAGAGCTGAGTTAGTGACATGTAGCAGAGCTAGATTTGTATAGGTAGGAGAGCTGAGTTAGTGACATGTAGCAGAGTTAGCTTTGTATAGGTAGCAGAGCTGAGTTAGTGACATGTAGCAGAGCTAGATTTGTATAGGTAGCAGAGCTGAGTTAGTGATTTGTAGCAGAGCTAGATTTGTATAGGTAGCAGAGCTGAGTTAGTGACATGTAGCAGAGCTAGATTTGTATAGGTAGCAGAGCTGAGTTAGTGACTAGTAGCAGAGCCAGATTTGTTTAGGTAGCAGGGCTGAGTTAGTGACATGTAGCAGAGCCAGATTTGTATAGGTAGCAGAGCTGAGTTAGTGACATGTAGCAGAGCTAGATTTGTATAGGTAGCAGAGCTGAGTTAGTGACATGTAGCAGAGCTAGATTTGTTTAGGTAGCAGAGCTGAGTTAGTGACATGTAGCAGAGCTAGATTTGTATAGGTAGGAGAGCTGAGTTAGTGACATGTAGCAGAGTTAGCTTTGTATAGGTAGCAGAGCTGAGTTAGTGACATGTAGCAGAGCTAGATTTGTATAGGTAGCAGAGCTGAGTTAGTGATTTGTAGCAGAGCTAGATTTGTATAGGTAGCAGAGCTGAGTTAGTGACATGTAGCAGAGCTAGATTTGTATAGGTAGCAGAGCTGAGTTAGTGACTAGTAGCAGAGCCAGATTTGTTTAGGTAGCAGAGCTGAGTTAGTGACATGTAGCAGAGCTAGATTTGTATAGGTAGCAGAGCTGAGTTAGTGACATGTAGCAGAGCTAGATTTGTATAGGTAGCAGAGCTGAGTTAGTGATATGTAGCAGAGCTAGATTTGTATAGGTAGCAGAGCTGAGTTAGTGATATGTAGCAGAGCTAGATTTGTATAGGTAGCAGAGCTGAGTTAGTGATATGTAGCAGAGCTAGATTTGTATAGGTAGCAGAGCTGAGTTAGTGACATGTAGCAGAGCTAGATTTGTATAGGTAGCAGAGCTGAGTTAGTGATATGTAGCAGAGCTAGATTTGTATAGGTAGCAGAGCTGAGTTTGGCAAATGGAGCATAGATTATTATATGAAGCAGTGCTGAGTGTGACATATGCAGCTCAGCTCCATCATAAAGAGATGATAAGACACCAGATAGACAGGAAAGTTTTTCAGATAAAGCAAAGTTAAAAAAAAATAACTAAACTTTTAATTATTGATCACTTTTGCAAAGTTCTGAATCATTGTAATATGCTCCATTACTTTATTTTGTTTCCTTCTCTTTCATAAACAATGATGAAAGTGCTGATTTAGCCGCTTCCTACTAAAGCAGCAGTTCAAAGCAGCTATTAATGGTGCATAAAATAATATGCACCATTAATAGCTGCTTTGAACTGCTGCTGTAGTAAGAATATGCACTCACTATTTACAAGCACTCCTCCCAGTGTCTGAAATTGGAGGAGGGGAGCAGGATGACCACCAAGAGAGTATTTGTAAATAGTGAATAGGGATTCTTACTAGAGCAGCAGATCAAAGCAGCTTCTAAAGTTGCATAAACTAGTCAGATAAAACCGCACTTTCAGCATGGTGTCACAGACAAGGAAGCAAAATAAGGTAATGGAGTATATTATAAAGAGTCTGATTAATATTTAAGTGTAGTCACTGATATCATGCAGCCTGACAGACCGCTGACACAGCCAGCTCTGCTACATCCTTAGCTGGTCCTCGTAGTCACTGCTCGTTGTCTCTTCTCGCAGTGGACGGTACCTGGAACGAGTGGTCCAGCTGGAGCGCCTGCTCCGCGTCTTGCTCCAATGGGACGCAGAGCAGGATCCGCGAGTGTAGCGGACCGTCGTACGGCGGCCAGGAGTGTGTCGGAGAGTGGTCGGAAGTGAGGGACTGCTTCCTCTCACAGTGTCCAGGTAAGGGTTAAGTCTATATAGATAATTTGTTGATAGAATGTTTTCTTGCAGCTTTGGGGGTGACTGGAGTATTATGTGATGTAGGTTATGTGCAGAGCATCCATACATAGTAGATGCCGTTCAGGCTCTTTGGAAAGTTGGGTAATGCGGCACAAATGGCTCCGCAGTAATGATGCTTATTCCTTCCAGTGGACGGGGAGTGGCAGCCGTGGGGCCAGTGGGGGGGCTGCAGCACCACGTGTGACGGAGGGGCGCAGAGGAGGGAGCGCACCTGCATAGGACCACTATTCGGAGGGGAAGATTGTCCCGGCCAATCAGAGGAGAGCAAACCGTGTAATCAGAAGAAGTGTCCAGGTAAGAATCCAATAAGGAAAGCAGTCAGTATCACACAGGAGGGGATGAGATACACAGCTCAGCAGTCAGTATCACACAGGAGGGGATGAGATACACAGCTCAGCAGTCAGTATCACACAGGAGGGGATGAGATACAGCTCAGCAGACAGTATCACACAGGAGGGGATGAGATACAGCTCAGCAGTCAGTATCACACAGGAGGGGATGAGATACAGCTCAGCAGTCAGTATCACACAGGAGGGGATGAGATACACAGCTCAGCAGTCAGTATCACACAGGAGGGGATGAGATACACAGCTCAGCAGTCAGTATCACACAGGAGGGGATGAGATACACAGCTCAGCAGTCAGTATCACACAGGAGGGGATGAGATACAGCTCAGCAGTCAGTATCACACAGGAGGGGATGAGATACACAGCTCAGCAGTCAGTATCACACAGGAGGGGATGAGATACACAGCTCAGCAGTCAGTATCACACAGGAGGGGATGAGATACACAGCTCAGCAGTCAGTATCACACAGGAGGGGGTGAGATACAGCTCAGCACACAGTATCACACAGGAGGGGATGAGATACAGCTCAGCAGTCAGTATCACACAGGAGGGGATGAGATACAGCTCAGCAGTCAGTATCACACAGGAGGGGATGAGATACAGCTCAGCAGTCAGTATCACACAGGAGGGGATGAGATACACAGCTCAGCAGTCAGTATCACACAGGAGGGGATGAGATACAGCTCAGCAGTCAGTATCACACAGGAGGGGATGAGATACAGCTCAGCAGTCAGTATCACACAGGAGGGGATGAGATACACAGCTCAGCAGTCAGTATCACACAGGAGGGGATGAGATACAGCTCAGCAGACAGTATCACACAGGAGGGGATGAGATACAGCTCAGCAGTCAGTATCGCACAGGAGGGGATTAGATACAGCTCAGCAGACAGTATCACACAGGAGGGGATGAGATACACAGCTCAGCAGTCAGTATCACACAGGAGGGGATGAGATACACAGCTCAGCAGTCAGTATCACACAGGAGGGGATGAGATACACAGCTCAGCAGTCAGTATCACACAGGAGGGGATGAGATACACAGCTCAGCAGTCAGTATCACACAGGAGGGGATGAGATACACAGCTCAGCAGTCAGTATCACACAGGAGGGGATGAGATACACAGCTCAGCAGTCAGTATCACACAGGAGGGGATGAGATACAGCTCAGCAGTCAGTATCACACAGGAGGGGATGAGATACACAGCTCAGCAGTCAGTATCACACAGGAGGGGATGAGATACACAGCTCAGCAGTCAGTATCACACAGGAGGGGATGAGATACACAGCTCAGCAGTCAGTATCACACAGGAGGGGGTGAGATACAGCTCAGCACACAGTATCACACAGGAGGGGATGAGATACAGCTCAGCAGTCAGTATCACACAGGAGGGGATGAGATACAGCTCAGCAGTCAGTATCACACAGGAGGGGATGAGATACAGCTCAGCAGTCAGTATCACACAGGAGGGGATGAGATACACAGCTCAGCAGTCAGTATCACACAGGAGGGGATGAGATACAGCTCAGCAGTCAGTATCACACAGGAGGGGATGAGATACAGCTCAGCAGTCAGTATCACACAGGAGGGGATGAGATACTGCTCAGCAGACAGTATCACACAGGAGGGGATGAGATACAGCTCAGCAGTCAGTATCACACAGGAGAGGATGAGATACAGCTCAGCAGTCAGTATCACACAGGAGGGGATGAGATACACAGCTCAGCAGTCAGTATCACACAGGAGGGGATGAGATACAGCTCAGCAGTCAGTATCACACAGGACGGGATGAGATACACAGCTCAGCAGTCAGTATCACACAGGAGGGGATGAGATACAGCTCAGCAGTCAGTATCACACAGGAGCTGATGAGATACAGCTCAGCAGTCAGTATCACACAGGAGGGGATGAGATACAGCTCAGCAGTCAGTATCACACAGGAGAGGATGAGATACAGCTCAGCAGTCAGTATCACACAGAAGGGGATGAGATACACAGCTCAGCAGTCAGTATCACACAGGAGGGGATGAGATACACAGCTCAGCAGTCAGTATCACACAGGAGGGGATGAGATACACAGCTCAGCAGTCAGTATCACACAGGAGGGGATGAGATACACAGCTCAGCAGTCAGTATCACACAGGAGGGGATGAGATACACAGCTCAGCAGCCAGTATCACACAGGAGGGGATGAGATACAGCTCAGCAGTCAGTATCACACAGGAGGGGATGAGATACAGCTCAGCAGTCAGTATCACACAGGAGGGGATGAGATACACAGCTCAGCAGTCAGTATCACACAGGAGAGGATGAGATACACAGCTCAGCAGTCAGTATCACACAGGAGGGGATGAGATACACAGCTCAGCAGTCAGTATCACACAGGAGGGGATGAGATACACAGCTCAGCAGTCAGTATCACACAGGAGGGGATGAGATACACAGCTCAGCAGTCAGTATCACACAGGAGGGGATGAGATACACAGCTCAGCAGACAGTATCACACAGGAGGGGATGAGATACACAGCTCAGCAGTCAGTATCACACAGGAGGGGATGAGATACACAGCTCAGCACTCAGTATCACATAGGAGGGGATGAGATACAGCTCAGCAGTCAGTATCACACAGGAGGGGATGAGATACACAGCTCAGCAGTCAGTATCACACAGGAGGGCATGAGATACACAGCTCAGTAGTCAGTATCACACAGGAGGGGATGAAATACAGCTCAGCAGTCAGTATCACACAGGAGAGGATGAGATACAGCTCAGCAGTCAGTATCACACAGGAGAGGATGAGATACAACTCAGCAGACAGTATCACACAGGAGGGGATGAGATACACAGCTCAGCAGACAGTATCACACAGGAGGGGATGAGATACACAGCTCAGCAGACAGTATCACACAGGAGAGGATGAGATACACAGTTCAGCAGTCAGTATCACACTGGAGGGGATGAGATACACAGTTCAGCAGTCAGTATCACACTGGAGGGGATGAGATACAACTCAGCAGTCAGTATCACACAGGAGAGGATGAGATACAGCTCAGCAGACAGTATCACACAGGAGGGGATGAGATACAACTCAGCAGTCAGTATCGCACAGGAGAGGATGAGATACAACTCAGCAGACAGTATCACACAGGAGGGGATGAGATACACAGCTCAGCAGACAGTATCACACAGGAGGGGATGAGATACACAGCTCAGCAGACAGTATCACACAGGAGAGGATGAGATACACAGTTCAGCAGTCAGTATCACACTGGAGGGGATGAGATACACAGTTCAGCAGTCAGTATCACACTGGAGGGGATGAGATACAACTCAGCAGTCAGTATCACACAGGAGAGGATGAGATACAGCTCAGCAGACAGTATCACACAGGAGGGGATGAGATACACAGCTCAGCAGACAGTATCACACAGGAGGGGATGAGATACACAGCTCAGCAGACAGTATCACACAGGAGAGGATGAGATACACAGCTCAGCAGACAGTATCACACAGGAGGGGATTAGATACACAGCTCAGCAGTCAGTATCACACAGGAGAGGATTAGATACAGCTCAGCACACAGTATCACACAGGAGGGGATGAGATACAGCTCATCAGTCACTATCACACAGGAGGGGATAAGATACAGCTCAGCAGTCAGTATCACACAGGAGAGGATTAGATACAGCTCAGCAGACAGTATCACACAGGAGAGGATTAGATACAGCTCAGCAGACAGTATCACACAGGAGAGGATTAGATACAGCTCAGCAGACAGTATCACACAGGAGAGAATTAGATACAGCTCAGCACACAGTATCACACAGGAGGGGATGAGATACAGCTTAGCAGTCAGTATCCCACAGGAGGAGATGAGATACAGCTCAGCAGACAGTATCACACAGGAGAGGATTAGATACAGCTCAGCAGACAGTATCACACAGGAGGGGATTAGATACAGCTCAGCAGACAGTATCACACAGGAGGGGATTAGATACACAGCTCAGCAGTCAGTATCACACAGGAGGGGATGAGATACAGCTCAGCAGACAGTATCACACAGGAGGGGATGAGATACAGCTCAGCAGACAATATCACACAGGAGAGAATTAGATACAGCTCAGCAGACAGTATCACACAGGATAGGATTAGATACACAGCTCAGCAGACAGTATCACACAGGATAGGATTAGATACACAGCTCAGCAGACAGTATCACACAGGAGGGGATGAGATACACAGCTCAGAAGTCAGTATCACACAGGAGGGGATGAGATACAGCTCAGCAGACAATATCACACAGGAGAGGATTAGATACAGCTCAGCAGACAGTATCACACAGGATAGGATTAGATACACAGCTCAGCAGACAGTATCACACAGGAGGGGATGAGATACAGCTCAGCAGTCAGTATCACACAGGAGGGGATGAGATACACAGCTCAGCAGTCAGTATCACACAGGAGGGGATGAGATACACAGCTTAGTAGTCAGTATCACACAGGAGGGGATGAGATACACAGCTCAGCAGTCAGTATCACACAGGAGGGGATGAGGTACAGCTCAGCAGTCAGTATCACACAGGAGAGGATGAGATACAGCTCAGCAGACAGTATCACACAGGAGGGGATGAGATACACAGCTCAGCAGACAGTATCACACTGGAGGGGATGAGATACACAGCTCAGCAGTCAGTATCACACAGGAGGGGATGAGATACAGCTCAGCAGACAGTATCACACAGGAGGGGATGAGATACAGCTCAGTAGTCAGTATCGCACAGGAGGGGATTAGATACAGCTCAGCAGACAGTATCACACAGGAGGGGATGAGATACAGGTCAGCAGTCAGTATCACACAGAAGGGGATGAGATACAGCTCAGCAGACAGTATCACACTGGAGGGGATGAGATACACAGCTCAGCAGACAGTATCACACAGGAGGGGATGAGATACAGCTCAGCAGTCAGTATCGCACAGGAGGGGATTAGATACAGCTCAGCAGACAGTATCACACAGGAGGGGATGAGATACACAGCTCAGCAGTCAGTATCACACAGGAGGGGATGAGATACACAGCTCAGCAGTCAGTATCACACAGGAGGGGATGAGATACACAGCTCAGCAGTCAGTATCACACAGGAGGGGATGAGATACACAGCTCAGCAGTCAGTATCACACAGGAGGGGATGAGATACACAGCTCAGCAGTCAGTATCACACAGGAGGGGATGAGATACACAGCTCAGCAGTCAGTATCACACAGGAGGGGATGAGATACAGCTCAGCAGTCAGTATCACACAGGAGGGGATGAGATACACAGCTCAGCAGTCAGTATCACACAGGAGGGGATGAGATACACAGCTCAGCAGTCAGTATCACACAGGAGGGGATGAGATACACAGCTCAGCAGTCAGTATCACACAGGAGGGGGTGAGATACAGCTCAGCACACAGTATCACACAGGAGGGGATGAGATACAGCTCAGCAGTCAGTATCACACAGGAGGGGATGAGATACAGCTCAGCAGTCAGTATCACACAGGAGGGGATGAGATACAGCTCAGCAGTCAGTATCACACAGGAGGGGATGAGATACACAGCTCAGCAGTCAGTATCACACAGGAGGGGATGAGATACAGCTCAGCAGTCAGTATCACACAGGAGGGGATGAGATACAGCTCAGCAGTCAGTATCACACAGGAGGGGATGAGATACTGCTCAGCAGACAGTATCACACAGGAGGGGATGAGATACAGCTCAGCAGTCAGTATCACACAGGAGAGGATGAGATACAGCTCAGCAGTCAGTATCACACAGGAGGGGATGAGATACACAGCTCAGCAGTCAGTATCACACAGGAGGGGATGAGATACAGCTCAGCAGTCAGTATCACACAGGACGGGATGAGATACACAGCTCAGCAGTCAGTATCACACAGGAGGGGATGAGATACAGCTCAGCAGTCAGTATCACACAGGAGCTGATGAGATACAGCTCAGCAGTCAGTATCACACAGGAGGGGATGAGATACAGCTCAGCAGTCAGTATCACACAGGAGAGGATGAGATACAGCTCAGCAGTCAGTATCACACAGAAGGGGATGAGATACACAGCTCAGCAGTCAGTATCACACAGGAGGGGATGAGATACACAGCTCAGCAGTCAGTATCACACAGGAGGGGATGAGATACACAGCTCAGCAGTCAGTATCACACAGGAGGGGATGAGATACACAGCTCAGCAGTCAGTATCACACAGGAGGGGATGAGATACACAGCTCAGCAGCCAGTATCACACAGGAGGGGATGAGATACAGCTCAGCAGTCAGTATCACACAGGAGGGGATGAGATACAGCTCAGCAGTCAGTATCACACAGGAGGGGATGAGATACACAGCTCAGCAGTCAGTATCACACAGGAGAGGATGAGATACACAGCTCAGCAGTCAGTATCACACAGGAGGGGATGAGATACACAGCTCAGCAGTCAGTATCACACAGGAGGGGATGAGATACACAGCTCAGCAGTCAGTATCACACAGGAGGGGATGAGATACACAGCTCAGCAGTCAGTATCACACAGGAGGGGATGAGATACACAGCTCAGCAGACAGTATCACACAGGAGGGGATGAGATACACAGCTCAGCAGTCAGTATCACACAGGAGGGGATGAGATACACAGCTCAGCACTCAGTATCACATAGGAGGGGATGAGATACAGCTCAGCAGTCAGTATCACACAGGAGGGGATGAGATACACAGCTCAGCAGTCAGTATCACACAGGAGGGCATGAGATACACAGCTCAGTAGTCAGTATCACACAGGAGGGGATGAAATACAGCTCAGCAGTCAGTATCACACAGGAGAGGATGAGATACAGCTCAGCAGTCAGTATCACACTGGAGGGGATGAGATACAACTCAGCAGTCAGTATCACACAGGAGAGGATGAGATACAACTCAGCAGACAGTATCACACAGGAGGGGATGAGATACACAGCTCAGCAGACAGTATCACACAGGAGGGGATGAGATACACAGCTCAGCAGACAGTATCACACAGGAGAGGATGAGATACACAGTTCAGCAGTCAGTATCACACTGGAGGGGATGAGATACACAGTTCAGCAGTCAGTATCACACTGGAGGGGATGAGATACAACTCAGCAGTCAGTATCACACAGGAGAGGATGAGATACAGCTCAGCAGACAGTATCACACAGGAGGGGATGAGATACACAGCTCAGCAGACAGTATCACACAGGAGGGGATGAGATACACAGCTCAGCAGACAGTATCACACAGGAGAGGATGAGATACACAGCTCAGCAGACAGTATCACACAGGAGGGGATTAGATACACAGCTCAGCAGTCAGTATCACACAGGAGAGGATTAGATACAGCTCAGCACACAGTATCACACAGGAGGGGATGAGATACAGCTCATCAGTCAGTATCACACAGGAGGGGATAAGATACAGCTCAGCAGTCAGTATCACACAGGAGAGGATTAGATACAGCTCAGCAGACAGTATCACACAGGAGAGGATTAGATACAGCTCAGCAGACAGTATCACACAGGAGAGGATTAGATACAGCTCAGCAGACAGTATCACACAGGAGAGAATTAGATACAGCTCAGCACACAGTATCACACAGGAGGGGATGAGATACAGCTTAGCAGTCAGTATCCCACAGGAGGAGATGAGATACAGCTCAGCAGACAGTATCACACAGGAGAGGATTAGATACAGCTCAGCAGACAGTATCACACAGGAGGGGATTAGATACAGCTCAGCAGACAGTATCACACAGGAGGGGATTAGATACACAGCTCAGCAGTCAGTATCACACAGGAGGGGATGAGATACAGCTCAGCAGACAGTATCACACAGGAGGGGATGAGATACAGCTCAGCAGACAATATCAGACTGCCGAGACCCACCAACCGGTTCCCCCTCCCCACCGCGCAATGAATGAGACCACACATGGAATATCTTTCTTTTGTTCTTTATTGAAGGTATCCACGTAACACCATTCAATTTTGATATAAAAAGGGGGTTGCTTGTTATTTTGGCCACAGCTTTAACCACAGGCACAAATCCGCCTTAAACCTGAGGGAGGAGGCCCGATGCCTACGGCCGTCCGTGGCAGGTTGGCTCTCACCAAATCCCTCTTTCACCGGCTGTGACTTTGAAATTGAACCATAACCTTTTTCCATAGGCACAAAACCGCCTTAAACCTGAGGGAGGAGGCCCGGTGCCTACGGCCGTCCGTGGCAGGTTGGCTCTCCAAATACCTCTTCCACCGGCTTTGACTTCCGAACTTGTAACAGAACCTTCTTAAGGGAGGGAGGGCGGGCGATGCTCACCCTGAGGGCAGATTGTGGTAAGAGGAAGGAGGGACTCCGGAGGCTGCTTTTATGCCCTGGAGGAGGTCCCAGCAGGGAAGGGGGGTCAGCGGGGGGCATTGCACAATGGGAAGGAGGGAGAGGTGACCATGGGGGACGTAACGAGGGGCTCAGCAGTCAGGGGCAGCGGCATCGGCCGCAGTGCCCTGCAGACTGCCGAGACCCACCAACCGGTTCCCCCTCCCCACCGCGCAATGAATGAGACCACACATGGAATATCTTTCTTTTGTTCTTTATTGAAGGTATCCACGTAACACCATTCAATTTTGATATAAAAAGGGGGTTGCTTGTTATTTTGGCCACAGCTTTAACCACAGGCACAAATCCGCCTTAAACCTGAGGGAGGAGGCCCGATGCCTACGGCCGTCCGTGGCAGGTTGGCTCTCACCAAATCCCTCTTCCACCGGCCACGGAGTGGCGAAGGCCCAAGCCTGAGCTGCGACCCCCACACAGGGCCCTTATGGCCCGCTCAACCCCGTCCTTACTGTCCGACAGGAAATTGTCTAGGCCTATATCATTAAGGCTACAACCATCCTCTAGCACCAAACGGCTGACCTGATTCCAGCATCTCGTGTCCAGGCACTATCCCTCTTCCTGACGCTATTAATTTGGCGATCTGCATATTAACGTGTTGCCTTGACCTTTCCACAGCTGCTATGTTCCTTGCCCCTGTACAACTCAATCTCGGTAATATACTGGACCATACCCCCACTACGTTGCTAAAGAAGCTGCTGAACTTATCTAGGAAAGAAGCTGCTGAACTTATCTAGGAAAGAAGCTGCTGAACTTATCTAGGAAAGAAGCTGCTGAACTTATCTAGGACCACTTGCATGACCGCAAGCAGATCCTGGATCCTCACATTTACCAGGTCATTTCCACCCGTGAATGACCAGCACCAGTAGGCCAGTGGCTACTCTGGATATGCTCACTACCACGGGCAGGACCTGGGCCCAGGCCAGGCCCCGAACTCTTCTCCAGTGAAACTTGAGGTCACAAACTCCCAGCACGCTTCCACCCGGTCTCGACTCAGTCCGCCGTGCTGCCCAGAATATGTGTGAGTGACCTAGGATCCAGATGCTAGGTCTCGACAGATCTAAAAGAAAAACGGTTACCTCTCTTGTATGCAAAACATTTTCCATCATCGTGTCAGCAAACATCATTGTATTAATGTTTCTTTAGGTTTGAAGGTGTTTAGATAACCGAAATGATATACATATATTTATTTAACAATTTATTTTATTTTATTTTTTTTTTTTTTTGTGTAATATATAAACGTGCCAAACAGTGGACAACTGGTGGCAGGGAACTACAGGACTGCACGGATAGGTATGAAGCTGGCCCTTGCTGCCTCGGTTGTCGTGTCGATGCGGAAGGAGTGCATGCCATAATCTCCTGGTTGTAGGTCCAGGTAGGAAATAGACATTTTAAGCAATGCCGAAAGTTGTGTCACCGTGAGCGGGATCACTCTGCGTGCTCCAAGAAGAATTTGTTGGGAACCCAAGACTCTAAGTGTCGCTGCAAGGTAAGGATGGGACATAGGATACCTGAAAACGGGAAAATAGGGAACCAAACTCCTCTACCGAGCTGATCTATTTTGGAGCGCCTTATGCGAACCCGTACTCCACCATTGCAAACTATAACATTGTCGCGTAACAGACCACCGGTGCGACCTAGGGACCTGCTAACTAATTCGCTGACCGTCAAGGCTCCGAAGAATGCTAGCGAGAATGCGGCCGAGAACAAGAGGACCTCGCTGTCATTGGTGCAAACGTCACCTAGCTGGTTTATTATGCCGGAAAGGATGGCGAATGAATTGGCCTTCCTGCTCTCCGTGCACCAGGGCTTCCAGCCTTTAACGGCCTGTTTGAACAGAAAGGCCTTGGTGCCATCGGTCCATCCACGAACCTGAAAGTGAGAGGCTATTCCTGCAACCCGCTACTACGCTACTGTGCCCGGCAAGCCACTGGTATGTAGATGCGTTATGTCTCGAGCAACGGAATTGCTAAGAAAAACCGCGGACACCTGGCTAGGCAGCGGTTGAACTATATTGAAATCATTCGTCCCAAGCCTTACCATACAAATGCCACGTTGATGGGATGCCTTAACCAGCGGAATCAACTGTCCACGGGGCCGTCCAGAGGGACTGTGGACACTTTTGGCCATTGTTGTCAGATTCTGGGTGCAATGCTCGAAACTTCTGAAAATCAAATGCAATAAGGCATCAGCGATAGTGTTATCAATCCCCGGTATGTGGCTGGCCTTGACCCAGATATTATGTTCAAGGCACTTAAGAACTAAGTATCGTAGCAAGCTGATCACCGGTGGTGAGGAAGATGCGAGGTGGTTAACGGCGTGGACGACACTTATGTAGTCAGTCCTGAAGCGGGTCCGATTGTTCGCCAACTTTTCTGCCCAAAGACTTGTAGCTACTATTATAGGGAACAGCTCGAGTAAAGGTTTTTTTTTTTTTTTGTCCACCCAGACAGGTGCCATGTGTTGGGCCAGCGATTAGCGTACCAATTGGGACCAAGGTAAACGCCGAATCCGGTGGACCCGGCAGCATCCGAAAATAGATATATCAGCGCTGGAAACTTTCTGTTCCTGGAAACATGAACGCCCATTGTAAGTAGCTATGAAGGACCTCCATACACCGAGCTCCTCACGTAGAGCGCTGGTGATGCAAATCCTTTCATGGGAGGCAGTTATGCTCCTAGTGGCCAGGCAGAGCCTCAGGGAAAAGCCCCTTCCCATGGGCATGACTCTAAAGGCGAAGGCGAGCAAGCCTAATAGAGATTGCATTTGCGCCAGGGTTACCTTACGAACCGCGCAGAACCCGTCAATGAGCGATGTGGTTTTTTCAACCTTTTCGAGTGGTAGCCGAAACATCATGATAATTGAGTCTATTTCGATTCTCAAATGAAAAGGCAGGTCACATGGCCAACTGTTTTTTCGGCCAACAGCGGAAACCCAAACTTGTCCGCTATGACCTGGACAGATTTTAACGCGCTTGAGCATGCTTTAGAGTTGGTGTGGGAAAACGAACAAGAAATCATCCAAATAATGGGTGACCAATTTATTCTTTGCTACGTCCTTAACCACCCATTCCAGGAAAGAGCTGAAGAGCTCAAAGTGTGAGCAGGATATGGAGCAACCCATGGTAATTCACATGTGGTACAGAATTTTTTGTTGAAATAGCGCCCTAGCAGGTGGGACAATCGGGGTGCACTAGTAGCGGGCGAAAGGCAGATGCTATGTCCGATTTTGCCATTAATGCTCCTTACCCTGCTTTTCGCACCAGTGCGACCGCTTTGTCAAAAATGCGTAGGAAACTGCTCAGTCCTCTGTGGGGATGCCGTCATTGACTGACCGCCCAGCCGGGAAGGACAAGTAGTGTATGAGGCGAAATTCACCCTTTTCTTTCTTAGGCAATATCCCTAGGGGTGAAACGCAAGGGTTTAAGAATGGTAAATCTATAAATGGGCCTGCTAGTCGGCCTAACGCCACTTCCTTCAGTAGTTTGTTCGCCAGGACCTGTGGGAGGTCCCGGGCCGATTTGCGGTTGGGGGCGAAGGTTAGTTCTGAGGAGAACATAAAGGGGGATAAAGAAACCGTGGTTGAAACCGTCCCTAATAGCGTTGGCCGCAGCCTTATTGGGGTAACGTTCTAGCAATGGCTCCACCACGTGCACGTTCACTGGAGTCTTTGGGACTTGGTGGTGCATTTTTAGTGTGACGCCTGTCTAGTTGCTTATCGCATTTGGAGGAGGTGTGATTGCCTCCGCACGATGAGCATTCGTGCTTGTATTTGCGGAGTCCTTGAAACCTGCGATGGGCTTCATTGAAAAGCCAACAGTGACCTGGTCTGCGGACATTTGCAGCTCCAGGTGTAGCGTGGTGAGAGGAAAAGTTTGGTGGGCCTGGAAAGGACTGGTGGGACTTTTGCGCCATCATAAGCCACGAATCGGTGGCCTTAACTTCCCAACGGTTGGAATGCCAAGCATCTTCTAAATTCTTCGTCGTACTTCCACCAATGAGAACCGACATGGGTTTTATAGGAGTTGAAAATGGTATTGCAGTATTTTGCGAATTGACTCTCTTTTCTTTTTTGACTGTGTTTTGCTCCACTGATAGGGAACAGATATCGACGTATTTGTTTGCGCGAATTTTTATTTATATTTTTTTTTTTTTTTTTTTTTCTTTTTTTTTTTTTTTTTTTTTAACTGTATCTGGTGTTAGGTGAGTTCCCAGCTGTGATACACAGCAGTAGAACACGTCCCTGTGTAAGTCGGGCGCTGCTGCGTTACATCCTGATGTTGTACAAACGCGGGGTTAACCAGAGCTACTCCTGATGGTGTTAACAAGATCGCCCAATAAAAGTGGCGTACGTTTTGCGCCATTTTCCGAAACCCGTAGCGTTCTCATTTTGGGATCTATGGCGCAATGACTGCTTATTTTGCGTCTCGAGTTTACATTTTTTAATGGTACCATTTTGCGCAGATGCTACTTTTGATCGCCTGTTATTGGATGTTACGCAAAACATGCGGTGACCAAAAGCGTAATTTTGGGTGTTTTGTGTTTTTTTTTTTTTTGTTTTTTTTTTTTTTTGCTGCTATGAAATTTAACAATCAGATTAGGGACTCTAGATTGTGAGTTCCAATGGGGACAGCGTCGCCAATGCATACAAAGCGCCGTGGACAGCGCTACCCAAGTGAATAAAATTATTAGCATTATTATTCTTTAATTGATTTTATATTTTGATAGATCAAGCTTTTCTGAACGTGGCGATACCAAATATGTGTATATATGTATACATATTTTTTTTTTTTTTTTATTTATTTATTTATTTTTATTTTATTATTTTTTTTTTTTTTTTTTTTTTTTATTTATTTATTTATTTATTTATTTTTTTTTTTAAAACTTGTCCCTTTAGGGGGATGTATGGATCAACAATTCGATCGCTCTGCACTATCTGCAGATCTCAGCTACACAGCTGAGATCTGCAGATACACTGCTTTACCCTCAATGCCGGAAGTATGCCGGCACTGAGAGCAAGTGACTCAAGGTAGCTACAGGCGTCATCACATGACCCTGTGCTACCATGGCAACCAACGAAAGTCATGTGATCACGCACGTGACTTTCGGTGGGGGCGGTGGTAAGTGATAGTAATGCCCGCTCATATACATCTCGCTGCCAGACTTTGGCAGCGAGATGTAAGGGGTTACAAGTTGCAGGTGGAAGCGATTCCACCCGTAACTTGTAGTCACACATGTCAGCTTTTAAAAACAGCTGATATGTGCGCCGAACGCCGCATACTCTTTTTTTTTTCCGGATCCTGACGTCATTTCCGGTCCGGGACCCGAAACCGGAAGTGACGAGTTATCATGTGATCGCCGCGTCACAGGAAGTGACGCGGCGAACATGGATAGCAGGATGTGACGCGATCTCCGTATGCCACAGGGAGTCACACGGGGCCGCGTCATCCCGGCGGGAGAGGTGCGCGAGGTGGCCATGGCGACCGGCGTGATGTTGGGGGGGATCAGGGGCTAGGGCCGGGAGCTAGGGCCGGGAGCAGAAGGTGAAAGCGGACCGGACCTTCTGGACCGGGCCGCCCTGCGCCTGGAATCAGACGCTGCAGTGGACGGGAGGGTCTGGAAGACCTGCGCCCACCGCTGCTGGGAACCGGCAGGAGGGAGCTGGTGCCCACAAGGGAGGCAAGCCATTCGGCTCCCTCCCGTCCGCTCCTTTCTCTTACCGCTGCTTCCAGGGGGTCCATCGGCGATGCTCACCCTGAGGGCAGATTGTGGTAATAGGAAGGAGGGACTCCGGAGGCTGCTTTTATGCCCTGGAGGAGGTCCCAGCAGGGAAGGGGGGTCAGCGGGGGGCATTGCACAATGGGAAGGAGGGAGAGGTGACCATGGGGGACGTAACGAGGGGCTCAGCAGTCAGGGGCAGCGGCATCGGCCGCAGTGCCCTGCACACAGGAGAGAATTAGATACAGCTCAGCAGACAGTATCACACAGGATAGGATTAGATACACAGCTCAGCAGACAGTATCACACAGGATAGGATTAGATACACAGCTCAGCAGACAGTATCACACAGGAGAGGATTAGATACACAGCTCAGCAGACAGTATCACACAGGAGAGGATTAGATACACAGCTCAGCAGACAGCATCACACAGGATAGGATTAGATACACAGCTCAGCAGACAGTATCACACAGGAGGGGATGAGATACACAGCTCAGAAGTCAGTATCACACAGGAGGGGATGAGATACAGCTCAGCAGACAATATCACACAGGAGAGGATTAGATACAGCTCAGCAGACAGTATCACACAGGATAGGATTAGATACACAGCTCAGCAGACAGTATCACACAGGAGGGGATGAGATACAGCTCAGCAGTCAGTATCACACAGGAGGGGATGAGATACACAGCTCAGCAGTCAGTATCACACAGGAGGGGATGAGATACACAGCTTAGTAGTCAGTATCACACAGGAGGGGATGAGATACACAGCTCAGCAGTCAGTATCACACAGGAGGGGATGAGGTACAGCTCAGCAGTCAGTATCACACAGGAGAGGATGAGATACAGCTCAGCAGACAGTATCACACAGGAGGGGATGAGATACACAGCTCAGCAGACAGTATCACACAGGAGGGGAAGAGATACACAGCTCAGCAGACAGTATCACACAGGAGGGGATGAGATACAGCTCAGCAGACAGTATCACACAGGAGAGGATTAGATACACAGCTTAGCAGACAGTATCACACAGGAGGGAATGAGATACAGCTCAGCAGACAGTATCACACAGGAGGGGATGAGATACAGCTCAGCAGACAGTATCACACAGGAGGGGATGAGATACAGCTCAGCAGATAGTATCACACAGGAGAGGATTACATACACAGCTCAGCAGACAGCATCACACAGGATAGGATTAGATACACAGCTCAGCAGACAGTATCACACAGGAGAGGATTAGATACAGCTCAGCAGACAGTATCACACAGGATAGGATTAGATACACAGCTCAGCAGACAGTATCACACAGGATAGGATTAGATACACAGCTCAGCAGACAGTATCACACAGGATAGGATTAGATACACAGCTCAGCAGACAGTATCACACAGGAGAGGATTAGATACACAGCTCAGCAGACAGTATCACACAGGAGAGCATTAGATACACAGCTCAGTAGATGCTATCACTCACTATAGTCTTAGATGCGCCAGTCTTTACTCTTTATCCATCACGTTGCAGTGCTGATGTTTTTGCTGCACAGCTGTAGATGTACTACAACTCTCAGCATGCCGTGTGTGTGACAGCTGCTGTGGAGGATGCTTCTGTCCTCTCCTGAGTCTCTGCTTTCTCACATATCAGCATTTAATGACTCTGTCTCCACCGCGCTCGGAGGCGGCTCCGGGGCCCCCGGCAGCTCTGCCCCTAATATCGCCCGAGGACGCGAGCGCCAGTATAAATAACGCACTGTGCGCCTGACACGGGGGGAGCGGTGCGCGCCCTCCTCATCATCCTCCTCCTCCTCATCCTCCGGAGCGCACATCACCTGTCTGCACCGTCCCAATAATCAACAGGACGCGGGGCTGACAGTGAGCCGACATTACCGCGCCCATAGGAATTATCATACAGCACAGTCGGACATCACAGTACCCTGACTGACAACCGACTCTGACAACTGACTCTGACAACTGACTCTGACAACCGACAACTGACTACCGACTCTGACAACCGACTCTGACAACTGACTCTGACAACCGACAACTGACTACCGACTCTGACAACCGACTCTGACAACCGACTCTGACTACCGACTCTGACTACCGACTCTGACTACCGACTCTGACAACCGACTCTGACAACCGACTCTGACAACCGACTCTGACAACCGACTCTGACAATTGTCAGTGAGAGTCATTTGTTATACTCAGTGTCCGAGTCAGTTGTCAAATTTCGGGTTCGCTCACTA
Organism: Anomaloglossus baeobatrachus; assembly: GCF_048569485.1. Lineage (NCBI taxonomy): Eukaryota > Metazoa > Chordata > Amphibia > Anura > Aromobatidae > Anomaloglossus > Anomaloglossus baeobatrachus. The sequence continues at coordinate 19,811,399 of NC_134358.1, read as the reverse complement.
TATTGAGTGCAATGGTCGCCCGGCCTTCTCCTGCATTGGGTGCAATGGTCGCCCGGTCCGCTCCCTGCATCAGTTGCAATGGTCGCCCGGTCCCCTCCCTGCATCAGGTGCAATGGTCGCCCGCTCCGCTCCCTGCATCAGTTGCAATGGTCGCCCGGTCCGCTCCCTGCATCGGGTGCAATGGTTGCCCGGTCTGCTCCCTGCATCGGTTGCAATGGTCGCCCGGTCTGCTCCCTGCATCGGTTGCAATGGTCGCCCGGTCCGCTCCCTGCATCAGGTGCAATGGTCGCCCGGTCCGCTCCCTGCATCGGGTGCAATGGTCGCCCGGTCTGCTCCCTGCATAGGGTGCAATGGTCGCCCGGTCCGCTCCCTGCATCAGGTGCAATGGTCGCCCGGTCCGCTCCCTGCATCAGGTGCAATGGTCGCCCGGTCTGCTCCCTGCATCAGGTGCAATGGTTGCCCGGTCCGCTCCCTGCATCGGGTGCAATGGTCGCCCGGTCCGCTCCCTGCATCAGGTGGAATGGTCGCCCGGTCTGCTCCCTGCATCGGGTGCAATGGTCGCCCGGTCTGCTCCCTGCATCAGGTGCAATGGTCGCCCGGTCTGCTCCCTGCATCGGGTGCAATGGTCGCCCGGTCCGCTCCCTGCATCGGGTGCAATGGTCGCCCGGTCCGCTCCCTGCATCAGGTGCAATGGTCGCCCGGTCTGCTCCCTGCATCAGGTGCAATGGTCGCCTGGTCTGCTCCCTGCATCAGGTGCAATGGTTGCCCGGTCTGCTCCCTGCATCGGGTGCAATGGTCGCTCGGTCTGCTCCCTGCATCAGGTGCAATGGTCGCCCGGTCTGCTCCCTGCATCAGGTGCAATGGTTGCCCGGTCTGCTCCCTGCATCGGTTGCAATGGTTGCCCGGTCCGCTCCCTGCATCGGTTGCAATGGTCGCCCGGTCTGCTCCCTGCATCGGTTGCAATGGTCGCCCGCTCCGCTCCCTGCATCGGTTGCAATGGTCGCCCGGTCTGCTCCCTGCATCGGTTGCAATGGTCGCCCGGTCCGCTCCCTGCATCAGGTGCAATGGTTGCCCGGTCCCCTCCCTGCATCGGTTGCAATGGTTGCCCGGTCCCCTCCCTGCATCGGTTGCAATGGTCGCCCGGTCTGCTCCCTGCATCGGGTGCAATGGTCGCCCGGTCTGCTCCCTGCATCAGGTGCAATGGTTGCCCGGTCCGCTCCCTGCATCAAGTGCAATGGTTGCCCGGTCTGCTCCCTGCATCAGGTGCAATGGTCGCCCGGTCTGCTCCCTGCATCAGGTGCAATGGTTGCCCGGTCCGCTCCCTGCATCGGTTGCAATGGTCGCCCGCTCCGCTCCCTGCATCGGTTGCAATGGTCGCCCGGTCTGCTCCCTGCATCGGTTGCAATGGTCGCCCGGTCCGCTCCCTGCATCAGGTGCAATGGTTGCCCGGTCCCCTCCCTGCATCGGTTGCAATGGTTGCCCGGTCCCCTCCCTGCATCGGTTGCAATGGTCGCCCGGTCTGCTCCCTGCATCGGGTGCAATGGTCGCCCGGTCTGCTCCCTGCATCAGGTGCAATGGTTGCCCGGTCCGCTCCCTGCATCAGGTGCAATGGTTGCCCGGTCTGCTCCCTGCATCAGGTGCAATGGTCGCCCGGTCTGCTCCCTGCATCAGGTGCAATGGTTGCCCGGTCCGCTCCCTGCATTGGGTGCAATGGTCGCCCGGTAATTAACATGTGAATGATTAGTAGCCGGGCGCTGGTAACGAGCTTGGTCAGGGGCAGATTTCGCGCTGGCACCGGCCGCATTCTCCTCGCTCTGCCAGCGCAGTCACGCTCCTCCATCGCTGCCAGGGGAGGACGAGGCGTCGGGGATAGAACCTCTGCTGGCGAATACGACTGACCCTTCACTAGAAACCTCTGTGATTCCAGAGCCGCACGAGATCTGCCCCGAGGAAAACTACTCCGCTCTCGTATGGCAAGAAACCCCAGCGGGAGACACGGCCGAGGTCCGGTGCCCCAGGAATGCCACAGGTAAGGCCGCGGCGGGGTGAGGAGGGGGGACACGGTGCAGCCGGGTGAGAAAACTGCAATGTGGAGAACGTCTGTGCCCTATGGGGAGTGTGACATGTGGAAGCTTTCTATGCTCAGATCTGCCATGATCCATCCATTGGGGACTCCAGCCTCACTGCATTGTGTATTGGGGTCTGTGGTGGTCTGAAATCCCCCTCCTGTCTCATCATTGACTCACTGCTGCTCTCCTTTCCCCATGCTTTACACTGCAGCACTGCTCAGTTAGAACACAACTACAATCCGTAAGGGCAGCGCTGCTCTCAGGACACCGTCACCCCACCTTAGAAGCAGAGTTTATTATGGGCTGCATTAGTCTTCTATCCCCCTTCTGTCTAATCAGGGGTCACTGCACTTCTCCTTACTCCTTACTTTACACTTCAGCTCTGCTTTTTTCAGACTTCTGTGTTCACAAAAAATTTGATTTTATTTCATTCAAGGACAGAAAGATAGAAAACCCCTTCTAAGCACCAACAACTCTGCAGGAAGTCAGAGGCAACCATAGTGCCTACCTTCCCCTATGCCCCTATGGTAACACTTCCTGGCAGCTCAGTTTGCACATCATGTGTTGGTGATGATGGTGGACACGGTGTTAGGGCAGGTGGAGGAGCCCTTGATACCTATAAAAAAATAAGCTTCCACCTGAGGAATGAAGGTGTCGTCTCAGGAGGAGTCTTCACCTCCTGCTTGCATTTACAGTGCCTGAGCTGGTGTCAGCACCGCGGCCGGCGGACAGCAGAGACTGAGGGTGCACCGCTACCACTGATCACCGGGGATGACGTGTATCTCCTCAAGCTGCCTAATTGTCTCCATTCACAAGAAATATTAATATTATTCACTTATTTAGCGCCATTAATTCCACAGCTTTACATACATTGACAACACTGTCCCCATGGGGACTCACAATCTAGAGTCCCTATGTCTCAGAAGCAGCTTGTCTCCAGTCTGGACGACCCTCTGTGACAGCAGCAAATATAGGAAAACTGTATAGTAATATTCGCCGTGTGTCCCCCATCTTTTCCTATCCATCGTTTTATCTGACTCAAGGGCTGGAGTCACAGCTACACTGCTCAGTATTGCTGTATAAGGTCCTTTATAATGTGGCTTTCTAGATAGTGTTTTCTCTCACCCCCAGTATTGGATTCACAGCTACACTGCTCAGTATTTCTTTATAAGGTCCTTTATATTGTTTCTTTCTAGTCAGTGTTTTCTTTCACCTCAAGTACTGGATTCATAGCTACACTGCTTAGGAGACCTTATAAAGTAATACTAAGCAGTGTAGCTATGAATCCAGTACTTGAGGTGAAAGAAATACTATCTAGAAAGTAACATAACGAAGGACCTTATAAAGCAATACTGAGCAGTGTAACTGTGAATCCAGTACTTGAGGTGAAAGAAAACACTGTCTAGAAAGCAACATTACAGGGAACCTTATAAAGCAATACTGTGACGCTGCTTTCTAGTTAGTGTTTTCTCTCACCCCCAGCACTGGATTCACAGCTACACTGCTCAGCATTGCTTTATAAGGTCCTTTATGATGTTACTTTCTAGATAGTGTTTTCTCTCACCCCCAGTACTGGATTCATAGCTACACTGCTCAGTATTGCTTTATAAGGTCCTTTGTTATGTTACTTTCTAGATAGTGTTTTCTTTCACCCCCAGCACTGGATTCATAGCTGCACTGCTCAGTATTGCTTTATGAGGTCCTTTATATTGTTACTTTCTAGATAGTGTTTTCTTTCACCTCCAGTGCTAGATTCACAGATACACTGCTCAGTATTGCTTTATAAGGTCTTTTGTAATGTTACTTTCTAGGTAGTGTTTATTTCACCTCCAGTACTGGATTCATAGCTACACTGCTCAGTATTGCTTTATAAGGTCCTTTATAATGTTGCTTTCTAGATAGTGTTTTCTTTCACCCTCCAGTACTGGATTCACAGATTCACTGCTCAGTATTGCTTTTTAGATAGTGTTTTCTCTTTCACCCCCAGTACTGGATTAATGGCTACACGTCTTAGTATTGTTCTATAAGATCCTGTATAATGTTACTTTCTAGTTAGTGTTTTCTTTCACCCCCAGTACTGGATTCATAGCTACACTGCTCAGTATTGCTTTATAAGGTCCTTTATATTGTTACTTTCTGGATAGTGTTTTCTTTCACCCCCAGTACTGGATTCATAGTTACACTGCTCAGTATTGCTTTATAAGGTCCTTTATAATGTTGCTTTCTAGATAGTGTTTTCTTTCACCCTCCAGTACTGGATTCACAGATACACTGCTCAGTATTGCTTTTTAGATAGTGTTTTCTCTTTCACCCCCAGTACTGGATTAATGGCTACACGTCTTAGTATTGTTCTATAAGATCCTGTATAATGTTACTTTCTAGTTAGTGTTTTCTTTCACCCCCAGTACTGGATTCATAGCTACACTGCTCAGTATTGCTTTATAAGGTCCTTTATATTGTTACTTTCTGGATAGTGTTTTCTTTCACCCCAGTACTGGATTCATAGTTACACTGCTCAGTATTGCTTTATAAGGTCCTTTATAATGTTGCTTTCTAGATAGTGTTTTCTTTCACCCTCCAGTACTGGATTCACAGATACACTGCTCAGTATTGCTTTTTAGATAGTGTTTTCTCTTTCACCCCCAGTACTGGATTAATTGCTACATGTCTTAGTATTGTTCTGTAAGATCCTGTATAATGTTACTTTCTAGTTAGTGTTTTCTTTCACCCCCAGTACTGGATTCACAGCTACACTGCTCAGTATTACTTCATAAGATCTTTTGTGATGCTGCTTCCTAGTAAGTGTTTTATCTCACCCCAGAGCTGGATTCACAGCTACACTGCTCAGTTCTGTTGGATAATCTCCTCCTTCATGCTGCTGCTTCTTACCATGTAGTACATATGGACAGGAGAGTAGGAACCCCTCATGAGTGTGCAGTGCATGGGAGACCTCATAGAAGCTACTTCCCCACCAGCTCAGAGACAACTGAAAACTAGATCCTTAGAGAAAACTGATGATAAAATGTACTGGAGGGGAAGAAATTGTGAAAAGTGCCCTGTTATATCAGGTGCTTGACTCTAGATTTACAGGACATTTTTTCCATTTATCGCCAGTGATCCTAAAATTGAGGATGAGTGTGGATAATTTGCAGTAAATGCGTCCACACCATAATATGCCCGTAGTGGGGACGGAGATGTAGCAGTGCTCAATATATCAACTCACTCCAGGAACATTTGCCGTTCAGAACCCTGGAAAGCTGGGTGGTAAACCCTGTGCAGCTTCCCTATGCACAGATTTATAATCCCCGGAAATCCCTCCTTGTCAGTGCGCTGGTTGGGGAATATCCCTTTAATGCTGCTGTTCGTTTGCAGGTCTGATTCTCCGAAAGTGCGTTCTGGACGAGGTGGGAGAGGCGTACTGGGAGGCTCCGACGTACATCAAATGTGTTTCCCTTGACTACAGGAATATTCAACAGATGGTAAGATAAAAAAAATACGTCTTGGCGTCTCCTCCACTCTTATTATTTATGGTTTTATTCAATTTGTTCTTTTTGACTTTTTTTTTTCTGTGAAACGCGCGTCGAGCTGTTGGCGCTGTAATAATGCAGGTTGGTGGCGTCTCCAGATACGAGACATCCGGGGGAAGGGAACGGTTTAAGTGCTTTTTGTGATCTGTATTATTATGTGCTCAGCAAGCCGCCATCATTCCTTCCTGAATTGCGCTCACCTTTGTATGACGACTTCTAAGGCTTTTGGCGCGTTTTGCTTTTTTTTTTTTGCTAAATGAGATCTAAGCTGATAAATATGTTGTTAGGAGAGGCGGGAAACGCGGGAATCGGCTGCAAATACCGAGCACAATCCGGGTTATCGTGCCTTGGGCTAATGAGCATGGGAATGTGCCCAGGCCGACGCGTTTCGGGGACATTGCAGATCATTGAAGGGATTCCTAGTGCCGAGGACGGCCGCCTCTTCCCGTTTTCTGCCGTAGCATCACTGTATTATTAGGCTGGGTGACTACCTCCGGGGCAGCCATATTGAATATTTTACATTTATAGGGGAATACCCTACTAAAGATTTTTTAAAGGGCAACACCCCCCGTTGGTGGTTTGGAGGTCTCCGGCTGTATTGATGCATTATGTGTCTGTTTGCAGATCAGGGAGCACCTCTTGAGGGCTCAGAGGGGGCAGAAGGGGGAAGGCGTCTCGGGGGTGCTGCAGACCCTGGTGGATGCCACCCAAGAAGGTGCCAGCTACAGCGGAGACATCTTATCCATCGTGGACAGTCTGAGGAACATGACCGAGATCTTCCGACGACCGTACCACAGCCCGTCCTCCAACGACGTCCAGGTGAGAGGACACTTAGATATATGGGAGGCTTAGATACAGCAGCTCAGCAGACCGGATCAGGCACAATAGCAATAGATACAGCAAAAATTAGTAGAAAGTTTCATGCATGTCTTAGATACAGACTTAGATACACAGCGTCAAAACCAACAGCACACATTATAGGATTAGATACACAACTCAACTAACAACATCACAGATGATTGAATTAGATACAGCTCAGCAGACAGTATCACACAGGATAGGATTAGATACACAGCTCAGCAGACAGTATCACACAGGGTAGGATTAGATACACAGCTCAACAGATAGTATCACACAGGAGAGGATTAGATACACAGCTCAACAGATAGTATCACACAGGAGAGGATTAGATACACAGCTCAGCAGACAGTATCACACAGGATAGGATTAGATACACAGCTCAGCAGACAGTATCACACAGGGTAGGATTAGATACACAGCTCAACAGATAGTATCACACAGGAGAGGATTAGATACACAGCTCAACAGATAGTATCACACAGGAGAGGATTAGATACACAGCTCAACAGATAGTATCACACAGGATAGGATTAGATACAGCTCAGCAGACAGTATCACACAGGATAGGATTAGATACACAGCTCAGCAGACAGTATCACACAGGGTAGGATTAGATACACAGCTCAACAGATAGTATCACACAGGAGAGGATTAGATACACAGCTCAGCAGACAGTATCACACAGGAGAGGATTAGATACAGCTCAGCAGACAGTATCCCACAGGATAAGATTAGATACATAGCTCAGCAGACAGTATCACACAGGAGGGGATGAGATACAGCTCAGCAGTCAGTATCACACAGGAGAGGATTAGATGCACAGCTCAGCAGACAGTATCACACAGGATAGGATTAGATATAGCTCAGCAGACAGTATCACACAGGAGAGGATTAGATACACAGCTCAGCAGACAGTATCACACAGGAGAGGATTAGATAGATACAGCTCAGCAGACAGTATCACACAGGAGAGGATTAGATGCACAGCTCAGCAGACAGTATCACACAGGATAGGATTAGATATAGCTCAGCAGACAGTATCATACAGGAGAGGATTAGATACACAGCTCAGCAGACAGTATCACACAGGATAGGATTAGATACACAGCTGAGCAAACAGTATCACACATGATGATAGGCTTAGATACACCTCGGATACTATTTTCCACATTTCGTACACATCAGTAGCCCACAGTGCCATTTGCAGGCTGTGGAGACACAAGTGAGGACGCTATCAGCTCAGATGCATCTTCACAGTAATTACGCGGAGTATGAGGGTATCCGAGCCGGCAGGAAGCAATGTGGAGGACACAATGTGCCGGGCAGACACGTGTAGACTGCAGAGAATAACATGGAGCCGGGGGGATCCGCCTGGAGAGCGGGCGTCTCGGGCGGTAAAGCTGCTGTAGTGAGAGGTGGGATGGAAAACAAGACGAGAGCAGAATGTTCTCTCCCGGCCGGCGGTAACAATCTGTCTTATTGTCTGTTTCTTCCGTCTCTTCTCGCAGAACTTCGTGCAGATCATCAGCAACTTACTGTCCGACGAGAACCGGGACAAGTGGGACGAATCCCAAATGGTGAGTGACGGCAAACCCTGCATGTTCTCATATTAGGGCATAAGAACCGTAGAAAAAGCCAAGAGCCCTGCCGAGGGGCCACAGGGTACTGCAGCCCACCTCAACCGGCCCCCACATAGGTGGAGCCCACCTCAACCGACCCCCATATAGGATGAGCCCACCTCAACCAACCCCATATAGGAGGAGCCCACCTCAACTGACCCCATATAGGAGGAGTCCACCTCAACCAACCCCATATAGGAGGAGTCCACCTCAACCGACCCCCATATAGAAGGAGCCCACCTCAACCGACCCCATATAGGAGGAGTCCACCTCAACCGGCCCCCACATAGGAGGAGTCCACCTCAACCAACCCCCATATAGAAGGAGCCCACCTCAACCGGCCCCCACATAGGAGGAGCCTGCCTCAACCGACCCCCATATAGGATGAGCCCACCTCAACTGACCCCATATAGGAGGAGTCCACCTCAACCAACCCCATATAGGAGGAGCCCACCTCAACCAACCCCATATAGGAGGAGCCCACCTCAACCGACCCCCCATATAGGATGAGCCCACCTCAACCGACCCCCATATAGAAGGAGCCCACCTCAACCGACCCCATATAGGAGGAGTCCACCTCAACCGGCCCCCACATAGGAGGAGCCCACCTCAACTGACCCCCATATAGGAGGAGCCCGCCTCAACCGACCCCCATATAGGAGGAGCCCACCTCAACTGACCCCATATAGGAGGAGTCCACCTCAACCAACCCCATATAGGAGGAGCCCACCTCAACCAACCCCATATAGGAGGAGCCCACCTCAACCGACCCCCCATATAGGATGAGCCCACCTCAACCAACCCCCATATAGAAGGAGCCCACCTCAACCGACCCCATATAGGAGGAGTCCACCTCAACCGGCCCCCACATAGGAGGAGCCCACCTCAACTGACCCCCATATAGGAGGAGCCCACCTCAACTGGCCCCATATAGGAGGAGCCCACCTCAACCGGCCCCCTTATAGGATGAGCTCACCTCAACCGACCCCATACAGGAGGAGTCCACCTCAACCAACCCCATATAGGAGGAGTCCACCTCAACCAACCCCATACAGGAGGAGTCCACCTCAACCGGCCCCATATAGGAGGAGTCCACCTCAGCAACCCCATATAGAAGGAGCCCACATCAACCAACCCCATATAGAAGGCGCCCACCTCAACTAAACCCATATAGGAAGAGTCCACTTCAACCGACCCCCATATAGTATGAGCCCACCTCAAACAACCCCATATAGGAGGAGCCCACCTCAACTGACCCCATATAGGAGGAGTCCACCTCATCTGACCCCATATAGGAGGAGTCCACCTCATCTGACCCCCCATATAGAAGGAGCCCACCTCAACTGACCCAATATAGGAGGAGTCCATCTCAACCAATCCCATATAGGAGGAGTCCACCTCAACTGACGCCCATATACGAGGAGTCCACCTCAATTGATCTTATATAGGAGCAGCCCATCTCAACTGACCCTGTATAGGAGGAGTCCACCTCAACCAATCCCATGTAGGAGGAGCCCACTTCAACCGACCCCACATAGGCGCAGTCCACCTCAACCAACCTCATATAGGAGCCGTCCACTTCAACTGACCCTGATGTCCCCACAGTACATCCCCCCCCAAACACAGTATGCTGTCTTTACAGTGCATTCCCCACACACATTATGATGTCCCCACAGTACATTCCCCCCACACAGTATGATGTCCTCACAGTACATTCCCCCCACACACAGTATGATGTCCCCACAGTACACGCCCCCAAACACAGTATGTTGTCCTCACAGTACATTCCCCCACACACAGTATGATGTCTCCACAGTACATTCCCCCCACACACACAGTATGATGTCCTCACAGTACATTCCCCCCACACACAATATGATGTCCTCACAGTAGATTCCCCCCCACACAGTATGATGACCTCACAGTACATTCCCCCACACACCGTATGATGTCCCCACAGTACATTCCCCCCACACAGTATGATGTTCTCACAGTACATTCCCCCACACACAGTATGATATCTTCACAGCACATTCCCCCACACACAGTATGATGTCCCCACAGTATATTCCCCCACACACAGTATGATGTCCCCACAGTATATTCCCCCCACACAGTATGATGTCCCCACAGTACATTCCCCCCACACAGTATGATGTCCCCACAGTTCATTCCCCTCACACAGTATGATGTCCTCACAGTACATTTCCCCACACACAGTATGATGTCCCCACAGTACATTCCCCCCACACTGTATGATGTTCTCACAGTACATTTCCCCACACACAGTATGATGTCCTCACAGTACATTCCCCCACACACAGTATGATGTCCCCACAGTATATTCCCATACACACAGTGTGATGTCCCCACAGTATATTCCCCCCACACAGTATGATGTCCCCACAGGACATTCCCCCCACACAGTATGATGTCCTCACAGTACATTCCCCCACACACAGTATGATGTCCCCACAGTACATTCCCCCCCACACAGTATGATGTCCTCACAGTACATTCCCCCACACACAGTATGATGTCCCCACAGTATATTCCCATACACACAGTGTGATGTCCCCACAGTATATTCCCCCCACACAGTATGATGTCCCCACAGTACATTCCCCCCACACAGTATGATGTCCCCACAGTACATTCCCCCCACACAGTATGATGTTCTCACAGTACATTCCCCCACACACAGTATGATGTTCTCACAGTACATTCCCCCACACACAGTATGCTGTCCTCACAGTACATTCCCCCACACACAGTATGATGTTCTCACAGTACATTCCCCCAAACACAGTATGATGTCCCCACAGTACATTCCCCCCACACACAGTATGATGTCCCCACAGTACATTCCCCCCACACAGTATGATGTCCTCACAGTACATTCCCCCACACACAGTATGATGTCCTCACAGTACATTCCCCCCACGCACAGTATGATGTCCCCACAGTACATTCCCCCACACACAGTATGATGTCCTCACAGTACATTCCCCCCACGCACAGTATGATGTCCCCACAGTACATTCCCCCACACACAGTATGATGTCCTCACAGTACATTCCCCCCACACACAGTATGATATCCTCACAGTACATTCCCCCACACACAGTATGATGTCCTCACAGTACATTCCCCCCACGCACAGTATGATGTCCCCACAGTACATTCCCCCACACACACCATGATGTCCCCACAGTACATTCCCCCCACACACAGTATGATGTCCCCACAGTACATTCCCCTACACACAGTATGATGTCCTCACAGTACATTCCCCCACACACAGTATAATGCCCCCACAGTACATTACCCCACACACAGTATGATGTCCCCACAGTATATTCCCACACAGTATGATGTCCCCACAGTATATTCCCCCACACACAGTATAATGTCCCCACAGTACATTCCTCCACACACAGTATGATGTCCCCACAGTACATTCCCCCACACACAGTATGATGTCCTCACAGTACATTCCCCCCACACATTATGATGTCCCCACAGTACATTCCTCCCCACACACAGTATGATGTCCTGACAGAAAATTCCCCCCACACACAATATGATGTCCTCACAGTAGATTCCCCCCCACACAGTATGATGTCCTCACAGTAGATTCCCCCACACATAGTATGATGTCCCCACAGTACATTCCCCCACACACAGTATGATGTCCCCACGGTACATTCCCCCACACACAGCATGATGTCCTCACAGTATATTCCCCCACACACAGTATAATGTCCTCACAGTACATTCCCCCCACGCACAGTATGATGTCACCACAGTACATTCCCCCACACACACCATGATGTCCCCACAGTACATTCCCCCCACACACAGTATGATGTCCCCACAGTACATTCCCCTACACACAGTATGATGTCCTCACAGTACATTCCCCCACACACAGTATGATGCCCCCACAGTACATTCCCCCACACACAGTATGATGTCCCCACAGTACATTCCCACACAGTATGATATCCCCACAGTACATTCCCCCACACACAGTACATTCCCCCACACACAGTAAGATGTCCCCACAGTACATTCCCCCCACACACAGTATGATGTCCTCACGGTACATTCCCCCACACACAGTATGATGTCCCCACAGTATATTCCCCCCACACAGTATGATGTCCCCATAGTACATTCCCCCCACACAGTATGATGTCCCCACTATACATTCCCCACACACAGTATGATGTTCTCACAGTACATTCCCCCACACACACAGTATGATATCTTCACAGCACATTCCCCCACACACAGTATGATGTCCCCACAGTATATTTCCCCTCACACAGTATGATGTCCCCACAGTACATTCCCCCCACACAGTATGATGTCCCCACAGTACATTCCCCCCACACAGTATGATGTCCCCACAGTACATTCCCCCCACACAGTATGATGTCCCCACAGTACATTCCCCCCCACACACAGTATGATGTCCCCACAGTACATTCCCCTCACACAGTATGATGTCCTCACAGTACATTCCCCCACACACACAGTATGATGTCCCCACAGTACATTCCCCCCCACACACAGTATGATGTCCCCACAGTACATTCCCCTCACACAGTATGATGTCCTCACAGTACATTCCCCCCACACACAGTATGATGTCCTCACAGTACATTCCCCCACACACAGTATGATGTCCTCACAGTACATTCCCCCACACACAGTATGATGTCCCCACAGTATATTCCCCTCTGTGAGTACATGTGTTGTGTTAACAGGATGTTTCCACTCATTAAATATTAGTGTAAGTAATGCTAATAGAGCAGAGAATGTGTGATGAATAATGCACCTCCATTGAGATACTGCCCCTTCTTTGAAGAGAGATTGTGATTATAGTATCGGAGGAAAACATGGGGGAGCTGTGAGGTGAAGGTCGATTTGGCCTATTTCCATGTACATGGGCAGGGGACCCTATTCAAGGGGTCTCCAGTCCAATCCCAGTGGACAGAGGTAGAGGTCCCCATCCAAGGGATGGATGATAGGAGGTGGAGAAGAGGCAGGAGGCTGTGATGCCAACCACTGCCCAGTCTCCGGAGGGCGGAGGTCCTCCGGACGGGTGGATATAGGCAGCAGTCTTGGTTGTGGGCCCAGCTCAGCAATCAGTTATGGCTGCTGTGCTTGGACATAATATTGTGTAACCGTCTCTGAGTAATATCCATCAGCCAGAAATGAGCATTGTGCTGTGCAGGAATCGCTGCATTCATCGAGCTTTGATTTTTAAGACACAACATGAATGTTTTGCCACTAACTGATTGGCGCCTCCAATAAATCAATATACAAGATACATAAGGAGCAGATACTGCCATATAGAGGTCAGTGTGTGATATAGGTATTACATATAGAACAGATACTGCCATATAGAGGTCAGTGTGTGATATAGGTATTACATATAGAACAGATACTGCCATATAGAGGTCAGTGTGTGATATAGGTGATATCACATATAGGGAACATACCGCCATATAGAGGTCAGTGTGTGATATAGATATTACATATAGAACAGATACTGCCATATAGAGGTCAGTGTGTGATATAGGTGATATTACATATAGAGCAGATACTGCCATATACAGGTCAGTGTGTGATATAGGTGATATTACATATAGAGCAGATACTGCCATATAGAGGTCAGTGTGTGATATAGATATTACATATAGAGCAGATACCGCCATATAGAGGTCAGTGTGTGATATAGATATTACATATAGAACAGATACTGCCATATAGAGGTCAGTGTGTGATATAGGTGATATTACATATAGAGCAGATACTGCCATATACAGGTCAGTGTGTGATATAGGTGATATTACATATAGAGCAGATACTGCCATATAGAGGTCAGTGTGTGATATAGATATTACATATAGAGCAGATACCGCCATATAGAGGTCAGTGTGTGATATAGGTCATATTACAGATAGGGAAGTTACTGCCATATAGAGGTCAGCGTGTGATATAGGTGATATTACATACAGAGCAGATACTGCCATATAGAGGTCAGCGTGTGATATAGGTGATATTACATATAGAGCAGATACTGCCATATAGAGGTCAGTGTGTGATATAGGTGATATTACATATAGAGCAGATACCGCCATATAGAGGTCAGCGTGTGATATAGGTCATATTACAGATAGGGAAGTTACTGCCATATAGAGGTCAGCGTGTGATATAGGTGATATTACATATAGAGCAGATACTGCCATATAGAGGTCAGTGTGTGATATAGGTGATATTACATATAGAGCAGATACTGCCATATAGAGGTCAGTGTGTGATATAGGTGATATTACATATAGAGGAGATACTGCCATATAGAGGTCAGTGTGTGATATAGGTGATATTACTTGTAGAGCAGATACTGCCATATAGAGGTCAGTGTGTGATATAGGTGATATTACATATAGAGCAGACACTGCCATATAGAGGTCAGCGTGTGATATAGGTGATATTACATATAGAGGAGATACTGCCATATAGAGGTCAGTGTGTGATATTGGTGATATTACATGTAGAGCAGATACTGCCATATAGAGGTCAGTGTGTGATATAGGTGATATTACATATAGAGCAGATACTGCCATATAGAGGTCAGTGTGTGATATAGGTGATATTACATACAGAGCAGATACTGCCATATAGCGGTCAGTGTGTGATATAGGTGATATTACATATAGAACAGATACCGCCATATAGAGGTCAGTGTGTGATATAGGTGATATTACATATAGAGCAGATACTGCCATATAGAGGTCAGCGTGTGATATAGGTGATATTACATATAGAGCAGACACTGCCATATAGAGGTCAGCGTGTGATATAGGTGATATTACATATAGAGCAGACACTGCCATATAGAGGTTAGTGTGTGATATAGATATTACATATAGAGCAGATACTGCCATATAGAGGTCAGTGTGTGATATAGGTGATATTACATATAGAGCAGATACCGCCATATAGAGGTCAGTGTGTGATATAGGTGATATTACATATAGAGCAGATACTGCTATATAGAGGTCAGTGTGTGATATAGGTGATATTGCATATAGAGCAGATACTGCCATATAGAGGTCAGTGTGTGATATAGGTGATAGTACATATAGAGCAGATACTGCCATATAGAGGTCAGTGTGTGATATAGGTGATATTACATATAGAGCAGATACCGCCATATAGAGGTCAGTGTATGATATAGGTGATATTACATATAGAGCAGATACTGCTATATAGAGGTCAGTGTGTGATATAGGTGATATTACATATAGAGCAGATACTGCTATATACAGGTCAGTGTGTGATATAGGTGATATTACATATAGAGCAGATACTGCCATATAGAGGTCAGTGTATGATATAGGTGATCTTACATATAGAGCAGATACTGCTATATAGAGGTCAGTGTATGATATAGGTGATCTTACATATAGAGCAGATACTGCTATATAGAGGTCAGTGTGTGATATAGGTGATATTGCATATAGAGCAGATACTGCCATATAGAGGTCAGTGTGTGATATAGGTGATAGTACATATAGAGCAGATACTGCCATATAGAGGTCAGTGTGTGATATAGGTGATATTACATATAGAGCAGATACCGCCATATAGAGGTCAGTGTGTGATATAGGTGATATTCCATATAGAGCAGATACTGTTATATAGAGGTCAGTGTGTGATATAGGTGATATTACATATAGAGCAGATACTGCCATATAGAGGTCAGCGTGTGATATAGGTGATATTACATATAGAGCAGATACCGCCATATAGAGGTCAGTGTGTGATATAGGTGATATTCCATATAGAGCAGATACTGTTATATAGAGGTCAGTGTGTGATATAGGTGATATTACATATAGAGCAGATAGTGCTATATAGAGGTCAGTGTGTGATATAGGTGATAGTACATATAGGGAAGATACTGCCATATAGAGGTCAGTGTGTGATATAGGTGATATTACATATAGAGCAGATACTGCCATATAGAGGTCAGTGTGTGATATAGGTGATATTACATATAGAGCAGATACCGCCATATAGAGGTCAGTGTATGATATAGGTGATATTACATATAGAGCAGATACTGCTATATAGAGGTCAGTGTGTGATATAGGTGATATTACATATAGAGCAGATACTGCTATATACAGGTCAGTGTGTGATATAGGTGATATTACATATAGAGCAGATACTGCCATATAGAGGTCAGTGTATGATATAGGTGATCTTACATATAGAGCAGATACTGCTATATAGAGGTCAGTGTGTGATATAGGTGATATTGCATATAGAGCAGATACTGCCATATAGAGGTCAGTGTGTGATATAGGTGATAGTACATATAGAGCAGATACTGCCATATAGAGGTCAGTGTGTGATATAGGTGATATTACATATAGAGCAGATACCGCCATATAGAGGTCAGTGTGTGATATAGGTGATATTCCATATAGAGCAGATACTGTTATATAGAGGTCAGTGTGTGATATAGGTGATATTACATATAGAGCAGATACTGCCATATAGAGGTCAGCGTGTGATATAGGTGATATTACATATAGAGCAGATACCGCCATATAGAGGTCAGTGTGTGATATAGGTGATATTCCATATAGAGCAGATACTGCCATATAGAGGTCAGTGTGTGATATAGGTGATAGTACATATAGAGCAGATAGTGCTATATAGAGGTCAGTGTGTGATATAGGTGATAGTACATATAGGGAAGATACTGCCATATAGAGGTCAGTGTGTGATATAGGTGATATTACATATAGAGCAGATACTGCCATATAGAGGTCAGTGTGTGATATAGGTGATAGTACATATAGGGAAGATACTGCCATATAGAGGTCAGCGTGTGATATAGGTGATATTACATATAGAGCAGATAGTGGCATATAGAGGTCAGTGTGTGATATAGGTGATATTACATATAGAGCAGATACCGTCATATAGAGGTCAGTGTGTGATATAGGTGATATTCCATATAGAGCAGATACTGCCATATAGAGGTCAGTGTGTGATATAGGTGATAGTACATATAGAGCAGATAGTGCTATATAGAGGTCAGTGTGTGATATAGGTGATAGTACATATAGGGAAGATACTGCCATATAGAGGTCAGTGTGTGATATAGGTGATATTACATATAGAGCAGATACTGCCATATAGAGGTCAGTGTGTGATATAGGTGATAGTACATATAGGGAAGATACTGCCATATAGAGGTCAGTGTGTGATATAGGTGATATTACATATAGAGCAGACACTGCCATATAGAGGTTAGTGTGTGATATAGGTGATATCACATATAGCGGTCAGTGTTGGTGTTGTACATGGAGTGCATATTACCGCGGGGTCATTGTTGCTTCTTTCTTGATTTTCATGTTTAGGTTTTGAGACCGTTTCTTGCTTTATCACTCTGTAGCTGGATGTTTTCCATATCCAGGGTCCCCTGTGATGGGCGGTATACTACCTGTGCATGGTGTGGCGGCACAGTATCAGTTTCCAGCTTCTCTCGTTTCCTGCGGAGCAGAATATTGTCCTGATATTCATCTGACTGCGATTACATCACAATATGGCGGCATTATTATTGCTGCCGTTCTCTACTGTTATTACTATTATTATTATTTTGTGTCGTACGAACAAGTGAAAGCGCCGCCACTCCGCGTTGTCAAGACAACGGGACGGTGTGAAAACTAACGAAAACGTCTAATCCGAGGCGTTCAGCCCCGGCATTATTATTACCAGGACGGTGACTGAGAACGAACTAATGGGGAAAGGGACGCAACCGCCCGCCCGGAGGACCGCACTGATTATATAGGGCGCTGCAATATACAGTGCCTTGCGAAAGTATTCAGCCCCTTGAGTTTTTCAACCTTTTCTCACATTTCAGGCTTAAACATAAAGATAAAATGTTAATGTTCTGGAGAAGAATCAACAACAAGTGACACAATTGTAAAGATGAACAAAATTTATTGCTTATTGTAAACTTTTTTTAAAAATAAAACACTTAAAATTGGGGCGTGCAATATTATTCATCCCCTGTAAGTGAATACTTTGTAGCGCCCCCTTTTGCTGTGATTACAGCTGCAGTCTCTTGGGGGATGTGTCTATCAGTTTTGCACATGGAGAGGCTGAAATTCTCGCCCATTCTTCCTTTGTAAACAGCTGGAGCTGAGTGAGGTTGGATGGAGGTGTTTGTGAACAGCAGTTTTCAGCTCTTTCCACAGATTCTCAATTGGGTTCAGGTCTGGACTGTGACTTGGCCATTCTAACACCTGGATACGTTTATTTGTGAACCGTTCCATTGTAGATTTTGCTTTATGTTTGGGATCATTGTCTTGTTGGAAGACAAATCTCCGTCCCAGTCTCTGGTCTTTTGCAGACTCCAACAGGTTTTCTTCAAGAATAGTCCTGTATTTGGCTCCATCCATCTTCCCATCAATTTTAACCATCTTCCCTGTCCCTGCTGAAGAAAAGCAGGCCCAAACCATGATGCTGCCTCCACCATGTTTGACAGTGGGGATGGTGTGTTCAGGGTGATGAGCTGTGTTGCTGCTACATATCGTTTGGCATTGTGCCCAAATAGTTTGATTTTGGTTTCCTCTGAGCAGAGCACCTTCTTCCACATGTTTGGTGTCTCCAGGTGGCTTGTGGCAGACATTAAACAACACTTTTTATGGGTATCTTTGAGAAATGGCTTCTTCTTGCCACTCTTCCATAAAGGCCAGATTTGTGCAGTGTGCGACTGATTGTTGTCCTATGGACAGACTCTCCCACCTCAGCTGTAGATCTCTGCAGATCATCCAGAGGGATCATGGGCCTCTTGGCTGCATCTCTGATCAGTCTTCTCCTTGTGTGAGATGACAGTTTGGATGGACGGCCGGGTCTTGGTAGATTTGCAGTGGTATGATACTCCTTCCATTTCTATATGATCGCTTGCACAGAGCTCCTTGAGATGTTTAAAGTTGTGGAAATCTTTTTGTAACCAAATCCGGCTTTAAACTTCTCCACAACAGTATCACGGACCTGCCTGTTGTGTTCCTTGGTCTTCATGATGCTCTCTGCGCTTTACACAGAACACTGAGACTATCACAGAGCAGGTGCATTTATACGGAGACTTGATTACACACAGGGGCTTATATTTATCATCATCAGTCATTTAGGACAACATTGCATCATTCAGAGATCCTCAGTGAACTTCTGGAGTGAGTTTGCAGCACTGAAAGTAAAGGGAATGAATAATATTGCACGCCCCAATTTTCAGCTATTTTTTAAAAAAAAGTTTAAAATAAGCAATAAATATCATTCATCTTCACAATTGTGTCACTTGTTGTAGATTCTTCACCAGAACATTAAAATGTTTATCTTTATGTTTGAAGCCTGAAATGTGGGAAAAGGTTTAAAAATTCAAGGGGGGTGAATAATTTCGTAAGGCACTGTATGTGTGTGATATGCCAGCTGCAAAAGTATTAACTCCCATCAGAAATAAGCTATAATCTCCCCATGTTACACCATAGTCCTCCTTACATAGGACTGCAGGTGACATCTGCATTATCTGTAGTCAGTGATCTCTGCTGTATGTGTTCTTTCATCTGTTCCTGTGTTTTCTCTTGTACAGATGGGGCTGAGCATTAAGGATCTCTTCCGGTTGGTAGAAGACTTTATAGACGTCATTGGATTTCGGATGAAAGATTTTAAGGACTCGTACCAAGTGACAGATAACCTGGGTATGTGCTGTGCTGTGTGATGAGCTGTGCGATGTGCTGTGTGATGAGCTGTGCGATGTGCTGTGTGATGAGCTGTGCGATGTGCTGTGTGATGAGCTGTCCTGTGTGCTGTGTCCTGTGTGCTGTGCAGTGTGCTATGCAATGTGCTGTGTGATGTGCTGTGTAATGTGCTGTGCAGTGTGATGTGTGCTGTGCTGTGTGCTGTGTAATGTGCTGTGCAGTGTGATGTGTGCTGTGTAATGTGCTGTGCAGTGTGATGTGTGCTGTGCAGTGTGATGTGTGCTGTGCAGTGTGCTATGCAATGTGCTGTGTGCTGTGCTGTGTAATGTGCTATGTGCTGTGCAGTGTGCTATGCAATGTGATGTGTGCTGTGCTGTGTAATGTGCTATGTGCTGGGCTGTGTGATGTGTGGTGTCCTGTGTTCTATGCTGTGTGATGTGATGTTCTGTGTGCTGTGCTGTGTTGTGCTCTGTGCTGTGCTGTGTGCTATGCTGTGTTTTGTGCTGTGATGTGATGTTATCTGTGCTGTGTAATGTGCTGTGCTGTGTGATGAGCTGTGCGATGTGCTGTGTGATGAGCTGTCCTGTGTGCTGTGTCCTGTGTGCTGTATAATGTGCTGTGCAGTGTGATGTCTGCTGTGCTGTGTCCTGTGTGCTGTGTAATGTGCTGTGCAGTGTGATGTGTGCTGTGCTGTGTCCTGTGTGCTGTGTAATATGCTGTGCAGTGTGATCTGTGCTGTGTCCTGTGTGCTGTGTAATGTGTTGTGCAGTGTGATGTGTGCTGTGTAATGTGTTGTGCAGTGTGATGTGTGCTGTGCTGTGTCCTGTGTGCTGTGTAATGTGCTGTGCAGTGTGATGTGCAGTGTGATGTGTGCTGTGCAGTGTGCTATGCAATGTGCTGTGTGCTGTGCTGTGTAATGTGCTATGTGCTGGGCTGTGTGATGTGTGGTGTCCTGTGTACTATGCTGTGTGATGTGATGTTCTGTGTGCTGTGCTCTGTGCTGTGCTGTGTGATGTGCTGTGTTCTGTGTGCTATGCTGTGTTTTGTGCTGTGATGTGATGTTATCTGTGCTGTGTAATGTGCTGTGCTGTGTGCTTTATGCTGTTCTGTGCTATGTAATGTCAGTGTGCTGTGTGCTGTGTGCTGTGCTGTGTAATGTGCTGTGCTGTGTCCTATGCTGTATAATGTGCTCTGCTGTGTGCTCTGCTGTGTGCTGTGTCCTGTGTGCTGTGCTGTGCCGTGTGCTGTGCTGGTTGCGCTCCGCTCTGCTCGGCCACCACTAGGCTGCACTGGTCGCTCGTCAGCTGCGGTTTATGGATTCAGCTTGTTCTCTGCACGGAGCGCAGCTCTGCAGCTCTGCGGACGGCTCGTGCTCTGTGCGGGATTCCTTATTGTGCGCTTTTTGTATCCCTTTTGCGGCTGTTGATTTGCAGCACACGTTTCTTTCTTTGTATCTTTCTTCCATTCCATCTTCTCCTTTATTTCCTGTTTTTTCCTCTTTTCATCATTGTCACTTCAGCGTTTGTTTCTTACATTTGCAGCCTATTCATTGTAATTCAATTTCGACTTTTTTTTAAAAAAAAATAAAAAATCTCTTATTTTCCTTTTTTTCTGCTTCGACTCATTTTTTTTCTACATCATAAATTCTTGTACAAATTTGAGTTCTGCGTGCGACATTTTAATAGATCATGTAAAAGGCGCAAAAAATAAAAAAAAAACAAAATAAAGAGCTTTTCATATTTTTTAAATAATTCTTGCCCCACATGCGCAATTTTATCAAATTTGACTCAAATATTTCCCCAGCTACAGTGATAGCCCAGCAATAAGCAATATCCACATCGGGGTAAAATCCACCGTAAGCTAAAGTGAATGACGCCACATAGTGCTGAAATAATGCCGACATCAGTGACAATTCAGTGGCATTATGCATAAGGTCGTACAATCACGCAGTGTTCCTTAGAAGGTCTCTAATTGTATCTAAGGTTACAAAGCAACAAACAAGAAAAGTCACATATACATAAAACATACCGCAAAACGTGCTGTAATAAATGTGTAAACCCCTGTAAAGTCGCTGCCTAATCCTCAGTCTCTGCTGAATATTCTCCTTCCTAACAAGATGTTTTTTTTTTCTTTAAGTCTTAAGTATCTACAAGCGTCCAGCAAATAGTGCGACAGATATCAGCTTCCCGATGAAAGGCTGGAGAGGAATGGTGGAATGGGCGCGAAACTCCGAAGATAAGGCCTCAATATCCAAAAGCCTCCTGACTTCAGAAGACTCTGGTAAGTGACACAAACCTGCAAAAGAAGAGGAAGAGCCGGAGGTCACCAAACACGGGGAGAGCGGATCACACTGTCACTGATTAAGAGATTACTTTTCTTCTACATTTTAGTTTTCCCCTATGTACAAGAATATAACTACTATAATACTGCCCCTATATACAAGAATGTAACTACTATAATACTGCCCCCTATGTACAAGAATATAACTACTATAATACTGCTCCTATGTACAAGAATATAACTACTATAATACTGCCCCTATATACAAGAATGTAACTACTATAATACTGCCCCTATATACAAGAATGTAACTACTATAATACTGCCCCCTATGTACAGGAATATAACTACTATAATACTGCTCCTATGTACAAGAATATAACTACTATAATACTGCCCCCTATGTACAGGAATATAACTACTATAATACTGCCCCTATGTACAAGAATATAACTACTATAATACTGCCCCTATGTACAAGAATATAGCTACTATAATACTGTCCCTATGTACAAGAATATAACTACTATAATACTGCTCCTATGTACAAGAATATAACTACTATAATACTGCCCCTATAAACAAGAATATAGCTACTATAATACTGCCCCTATGTACAAGAATATAACTACTATAATACTGCCCCTATGTACAAGAATATAACTACTATAATACTGCCCCTATGTACAAGAATATAACTACTATAATACTGCTCCTATGTACAAGAATATAACTACTATAATACTGCTCCTATGTACAAGAATATAACTACTATAATACTGCCCCTATGTACAAGAATATAACTACTATAATACTGCCCCCTATGTACAAGAATATAACTACTATAATACTGCCGCTATGTACAAGAATATAACTACTATAATATTGCCCCTATGTACAAGAATATAACTACTATAATACTGCCCCCTATGTACAAGAATATAACTACTATAATACTGCCCCCTATGTACAAGAATATAACTACTATAATACTGCCCCTATGTACAAGAATATAACTACTATAATACTGCCCCTATGTACAAGAATATAACTACTATAATACTGCCCCTATATACAAGAATATAACTACTATAATACTGCTCCCTATGTACAAGAATATAACTACTATAATGCTGCCCCCTATGTACAAGAATATAACTACTATAATACTGCCCCCTATGTACAAGAATATAACTACTATAATACTGCCCCCTATGTACAAGAATATAACTACTATAATACTGCCCCCTATGTACAAGAATATAACTACTATAATACTGCCCCCTATGTACAAGAATATAACTACTATATTACTGCCCCTATGTACAAGAATATAACTACTATAATACTGCCCCTATGTACAAGAATATAACTACTATAATACTGCTCCTATATACAAGAATATAACTACTATAATACTGCCCCTATATACAAGAATATAGCTACTATAATACTGCTCCTATATACAAGAATATAACTACTATAATACTGCCCCTATATACAAGAATATAGCTACTATAATACTGCCCCCTATGTACAAGAATATAGCTACTATAATACTGCTCCTATATACAAGAATATAACTACTATAATACTGCCCCTATATACAAGAATATAGCTACTATAATACTGCCCCCTATGTACAAGAATATAACTACTATAATACTGCCCCTATGTACAAGAATATAACTACTATAATACTGCTCCTATATACAAGAATATAACTACTATAATACTGCCCCTATATACAAGAATATAGCTACTATAATACTGCTCCTATGTACAAGAATATAACTACTATAATACTGCCCCTATATACAAGAATATAGCTACTATAATACTGCCCCCTATGTACAAGAATATAACTACTATAATACTGCCCCCTATGTACAAGAATATAACTACTATAATACTGCCCCTATATACAAGAATATAGCTACTATAATACTGCTCCTATATACAAGAATATAGCTACTATAATACTGCTCCTATGTACAAGAATATAACTGCTATAATACTGCCCCTATATACAAGAATATAACTACTATAATACTGCCCCTATGTACAAGAATATAACTACTATAATACTGCCCCTATATACAAGAATATAACTACTATAATACTGCCCCTATATACAAGAATATAACTACTATAATACTGCCCCTATATACAAGAATATAACTACTATAATACTGCCCCTATGTACAAGAATATAACTACTATAATAATGCTCCTATATACAAGAATATAACTACTATAATGCTGCCCCTATGTACAAGAATATAACTACTATAATACTGCCCCTATATACAAGAATATAACTACTATAATACTGCCCCCTATATACAAGAATATAGCTACTATAATACTGCCCCCTATGTACAAGAATATAACTACTATAATACTGCCCCCTATGTACAAGAATATAACTACTATAATACTGCCCCTATATACAAGAATATAGCTACTATAATACTGCTCCTATGTACAAGAATATAACTGCTATAATACTGCCCCCTATGTACAAGAATATAACTACTATAATACTGCCCCCTATGTACAAGAATATAACTACTATAATACTGCCCCTATGTACAGGAATATAACTACTATAATACTGCCCCTATATACAAGAATATAGCTACTATAATACTGCTCCTATGTACAAGAATATAACTGCTATAATACTGCCCCCTATGTACAAGAATATAACTACTATAATACTGCCCCCTATGTACAAGAACATAACTACTATAATACTGCCCCTATATACAAGAATATAGCTACTATAATACTGCTCCTATGTACAAGAATATAACTGCTATAATACTGCCCCCTATGTACAAGAATATAACTACTATAATACTGCCCCTATGTACAAGAATATAACTACTATAATACTGCCTCCTCTATGTACAAGAATATACAGTTAGGTCCAGAAATATTTGGACAGTGACACAAGTTTTGTTATTTTAGCTGTTTACAAAAACATGTTCAGAAATACAATTCTATATATAATATGGGCTGAAAGTGCACACTCCCAGCTGCAATATGAGAGTTTTCACATCCAAATCGGAGAAAGGGTTTAGGAATCATAGCTCTGTAATGCATAGCCTCCTCTTTTTCAAAGGACCAAAAGTAATTGGACAAGGGACTCTAAGGGCTGCAATTAACTCTGAAGGCGTCTCCCTCGTTAACCTGTAATCAATGAAATAGTTAAAAGGTCTGGGGTTGATTACAGGTGTGTGGTTTTGCATTTTGAAGCTGTTGCTGTGACCAGACAACATGCGGTCTAAGGAACTCTCAATTGAGGTGAAGCAGAACATCCTGAGGCTGAAAAAAAAGAAAAATCCATCAGAGAGATAGCAGACATGCTTGGAGTAGCAAAATCAACAGTCGGGTACATTCTGAGAAAAAAGGAATTGACTGGTGAGCTTGGGAACTCAAAAAGGCCTGGGCGTCCACGGATGACAACAGTGGTGGATGATCGCCGCATACTTTCTTTGGTGAAGAAGAACCCGTTCACAACATCAACTGAAGTCCAGAACACTCTCAGTGAAGTAGGTGTATCTGTCTCTAAGTCAACAGTAAAGAGAAGACTCCATGAAAGTAAATACAAAGGGTTCACAACTAGATGCAAACCATTCATCAATTCCAAAAATAGACAGGCCAGAGTTAAATTTGCTGAAAAACACCTCATGAAGCCAGCTCAGTTCTGGAAAAGTATTCTATGGACAGATGAGACAAAGATCAACCTGTACCAGAATGATGGGAAGAAAAAAGTTTGGAGAAGAAAGGGAACGGCACATGATCCAAGGCACACCACATCCTCTGTAAAACATGGTGGAGGCAACGTGATGGCATGGGCATGCATGGCTTTCAATGGCACTGGGTCACTTGTGTTTATTGATGACATAACAGCAGACAAGAGTAGCCGGATGAATTCTGAAGTGTACCGGGATATACTTTCAGCCCAGATTCAGCCAAATGCCGCAAAGTTGATTGGACGGCGCTTCATAGTACAGATGGACAATGACCACAAGCATACAGCCAAAGCTACCCAGGAGTTCATGAGTGCAATAAAGTGGAACATTCTGCAATGGCCAAGTCAATCACCAGATCTTAACCCAATTGAGCATGCATTTCACTTGCTCAAATCCAGACTTAAGACGGAAAGACCCACAAACAAGCAAGACCTGAAGGCTGCGGCTGTAAAGGCCTGTCAAAGCATTAAGAAGGAGGAAACCCAGCGTTTGGTGATGTCCATGGGTTCCAGACTTAAGGCAGTGATTGCCTCCAAAGGATTCGCAACAAAATATTGAAAATAAAAATATTTTGTTTGGGTTTGGTTTATTTGTCCAATTACTTTTGACCTCCTAAAATGTGGAGTGTTTGTAAAGAAATGTGACAATTCCTACAATTTCTATCAGATATTTTTGTTCAAACCTTCAAATTAAACGTTACAATCTGCACTTGAATTCTGTTGTAGAGGTTTCATTTCAAATCCAATGTGGTGGCATGCAGAGCCCAACTCGCCAAAATTGTGTCACTGTCCAAATATTTCTGGACCTAACTGTAACTACTATAATAATGCCCCTATGTACAAGAATATAACGACTATAATACTGGCCCTATGTACAAGAATATAACTGCTATAATACTGCTCCTATGTACAAGAATATAACTACTATTATACTGCCCACTATGTACAAGAATATAACTACTATAATACTGCCCCTATGTACAAGAATATAACTATTATAATACTGCTCCTATGTACAAGAATATAACTACTATAATAATGCTCCTATATACAAGAATATAACTACTATAATACTGCCCCCTATGTACAAGAATATAACTACTATAATACTGCCCCCTATGTACAAGAATATAACTACTATAATACTGCTCCTATGTACAAGAATATAACTACTATAATACTGCCCCCTATGTACAAGAATATAACTTCTATAATACTGCCCCCTATGTACAAGAATATAACTACTATAATAATGCTCCTATATACAAGAATATAACTACTATAATACTGCCCCCTATGTACAAGAATATAACTACTATAATACTGCCCCCTATGTACAAGAACATAACTACTATAATACTGCCCCTATGTACAAGAATATAACTACTATAATACTGCTCCTATGTACAAGAATATAACTACTATAATACTGCTCTTATTTACAAGAATATAACTACTATAATACTGCTCCTATGTACAAGAATATAACTACTATAATACTGCTCCTATGTACAAGAATATAACTACTATAATACTGCCCCCTATGTACAAGAATATAACTACTATAATACTGCCCCCTATGTACAAGAATATAACTACTATAATACTGCCCCTATGTACAAGAATATAACTACTATAATACTGCCCCTATGTACAAGAATATAGCTACTATAATACTGCTCCCTATATACAAGAATATATCTACTATAATACTGCCCCCTATGTACAAGAATTTAACTACTATAATACTGCCCCTATGTACAAGAATATAACTACTATAATACTGCCCTTATGTACAAGAATATAGCTACTATAATACTGCCCCCTATGTACAAGAATATAACTACTATAATACTGCTCCCATGTACAAGAATATAACTACTATAATACTGCCCCTATGTACAAGAATATAACTACTATAATACTGCCCCTATGTACAAGAATATAGCTACTATAATACTGCTCCTATGTACAAGAATATAACTACTATAATACTGCTCCTATGTACAAGAATATAACTACTATAATACTGCCCCCTATGTACAAGAATATAACTTCTATAATACTGCCCCCTATGTACAAGAATATAACTACTATAATAATGCTCCTATATACAAGAATATAACTACTATAATACTGCCCCCTATGTACAAGAATATAACTACTATAATACTGCCCCCTATGTACAAGAACATAACTACTATAATACTGCCCCTATGTACAAGAATATAACTACTATAATACTGCTCCTATGTACAAGAATATAACTACTATAATACTGCCCCCTATGTACAAGAATATAACTACTATAATACTGCCCTCTATGTACAAGAATATAACTACTATAATACTGCCCCTATGTACAAGAATATAACTACTATAATACTGCTCCTATTTACAAGAATATAACTACTATAATACTGCTCCTATGTACAAGAATATAACTACTATAATACTGCTCCTATGTACAAGAATATAACTACTATAATACTGCCCCTATGTACAAGAATATAACTACTATAATACTGCCCCTATGTACAAGAATATAACTACTATAATACTGCCCCTATGTACAAGAATATAACTACTATAATACTGCCCTCTATGTACAAGAATATAACTACTATAATACTGCCCCTATGTACAAGAATATAACTACTATAATACTGCTCCTATGTACAAGAATATAACTACTATAATACTGCCCCTATGTACAAGAATATAACTACTATAATACTGCCCCTATGTACAAGAATATAACTACTATAATACTGCCCCTATGTACAAGAATATAACTACTATAATACTGCCCTCTATGTACAAGAATATAACTACTATAATACTGCCCCTATGTACAAGAATATAACTACTATAATACTGCTCCTATTTACAAGAATATAACTACTATAATACTGCTCCTATGTACAAGAATATAACTACTATAATACTGCTCCTATGTACAAGAATATAACTACTATAATACTGCCCCCTATGTACAAGAATATAACTTCTATAATACTGCCCCCTATGTACAAGAATATAACTACTATAATAATGCTCCTATATACAAGAATATAACTACTATAATACTGCCCCCTATGTACAAGAATATAACTACTATAATACTGCCCCCTATGTACAAGAACATAACTACTATAATACTGCCCCTATGTACAAGAATATAACTACTATAATACTGCTCCTATGTACAAGAATATAACTACTATAATACTGCCCCCTATGTACAAGAATATAACTACTATAATACTGCCCTCTATGTACAAGAATATAACTACTATAATACTGCCCCTATGTACAAGAATATAACTACTATAATACTGCTCCTATTTACAAGAATATAACTACTATAATACTGCTCCTATGTACAAGAATATAACTACTATAATACTGCTCCTATGTACAAGAATATAACTACTATAATACTGCCCCCTATGTACAAGAATATAACTACTATAATACTGCCCCCTATGTACAAGAATATAACTACTATAATACTGCCCCTATGTACAAGAATATAACTACTATAATACTGCCCCTATGTACAAGAATATAACTACTATAATACTGCCTCTATGTACAAGAATATAACTACTATAATACTGCTCCCATGTACAAGAATATAACTACTATAATACTGCCCCTATGTACAAGAATATAACTACTATAATACTGCCCCTATGTACAAGAATATAACTACTATAATACTGCCCCTATGTACAAGAATATAACTACTATAATACTGCCCCTATGTACAAGAATATAACTACTATAATACTGCCCCTATGTACAAGAATATAGCTACTATAATACTGCTCCCTATATACAAGAATATATCTACTATAATACTGCCCCCTATGTACAAGAATATAACTACTATAATACTGCCCTTATGTACAAGAATATAGCTACTATAATACTGCCCCCTATGTACAAGAATATAGCTACTATAATACTGCCCCCTATGTACAAGAATATAACTACTATAATACTGCTCCCATGTACAAGAATATAACTACTATAATACTGCCCCTATGTACAAGAATATAACTACTATAATACTGCCCCTATGTACAAGAATATAACTACTATAATACTGCCCCTATGTACAAGAATATAACTACTATAATACTGCCCCTATGTACAAGAATATAACTACTATAATACTGCCCCTATGTACAAGAATATAGCTACTATAATACTGCTCCCTATATACAAGAATATATCTACTATAATACTGCCCCCTATGTACAAGAATATAACTACTATAATACTGCCCTTATGTACAAGAATATAGCTACTATAATACTGCCCCCTATGTACAAGAATATAACTACTATAATACTGCCCCTATGTACAAGAATATAACTACTATAATACTGCCCCTATGTACAAGAATATAACTACTATAATACTGCCCCTATGTACAAGAATATAACTACTATAATACTGCCCTCTATGTACAAGAATATAACTACTATAATACTGCCCCTATGTACAAGAATATAACTACTATAATACTGCTCCTATTTACAAGAATATAACTACTATAATACTGCCCCCTATGTACAAGAATATAACTACTATAATACTGCCCCTATGTACAAGAATATAACTACTATAATACTGCGCCTATGTACAAGAATATAACTACTATAATACTGCCCTCTATGTACAAGAATATAACTACTATAATACTGCCCCTATGTACAAGAATATAACTACTATAATACTGCTCCTATTTACAAGAATATAACTACTATAATACTGCCCCCTATGTACAAGAATATAACTACTATAATACTGCCCCCTATGTACAAGAATATAACTACTACCGTGTTTCCCCGAAAGTAAGGCCCTGTCTTACATTAATTTTACCCCCAAAAGTCCCACCCTGCCTTATTTTCGGGGGAGGCCTTACATTGGAAAAAAAATGACAATCCTCCCCCCTGCAGCCTCCCCATTGTTTGAGATCCGGCATCCACCCCTTCCTCCCCCCTGCAGCCTCCCCATTGTTTGAGATCCGGCATCCACCCCTTCCTCCCCCCTGCAGCCTCCCCATTGTTTGAGATCCGGCATCCACCCCTTCCTCCCCCCTGCAGCCTCCCCATTGTTTGAGATTCGGCATCCACCCCTTCCTCCCCCCTGCAGCCTCCCCATTGTTTGAGATCCGGCATCCACCCCATCCTCCCCCCTGCAGCCTCCCCATACAGTGGTTCTGCCCCCCACTCTGCCACCACACACACTGACACATACGGTACCGGTACAGCCCCACACGGCACCCACACACATATCGTACCGGTACCGTACACACACACACACTGACACATACAGCCCCATACGGCACCCATACACATACCGTACACACACACACACACAGAGAGAGTTTCGGAACTTACCGAAATCGGAGCGAGCCTGCAGGCGGTGACGTCGCGGCTGATTTCGGCCAATCAGCTGCGAGCCGGCTGACTGGCCAATCGCAGCTCGAGCTGAGGGCCAATCAGCTGCGAGCCGGCTGACTGGCCAATCGCAGCTCGAGCTGAGGGCCAATCAGCTGCGAGCCGGCTGACTGGCCAATCACAGCTCGAGCTGATGGCCAGCAGGGAGCCTGTGACGAACAGGCTGATCGGCCAATCAGCATCGAGCATGAAGGAAGTTGACACGGGACGCGCCGCAGGCCGGCGAGATTGCGGGGGCCATTCACCGGAGGCGGACCACGGGTGGCACGAGACTGGAGAAGGCCTGGATGGAGCGAGGGAACAGCGGCAGCGGTAAGTTACTGTACTTTCCCCAGGGACCCCACCCATATGCGGCCATACTGTCCCCACTGACCCCACCCATAGGCGGCCTTACATTCCCCGGGCCCCCCGCTACCCTGCCTTACAATCGGGGGGTGCCCTACATTGGCGGGCCCCCCCGAAACCACCACCCTGCCTTACTTTCGGGGGGGTCCTACTTTCGGGGAAACACGGTATAATACTGCCCCTATGTACAAGAATATAACTACTATAATACTGCCCCTATGTACAAGAATATAACTACTATAATACTGCCCCTATGTACAAGAATATAACTACTATAATACTGCCCTCTATGTACAAGAATATAACTACTATAATACTGCCCCTATGTACAAGAATATAACTACTATAATACTGCTCCTATTTACAAGAATATAACTACTATAATACTGCCCCCTATGTACAAGAATATAACTACTATAATACTGCCCCCTATGTACAAGAATATAACTACTATAATACTGCCCCCTATGTACAAGAATATAACTACTATAATACTGCCCCCTATGTACAAGAATATAACTACTATAATACTGCCCCTATGTACAAGAATATAACTACTATAATACTGCCCCCTATGTACAAGAATATAACTACTATAATACTGCCCCCTATGTACAAGAATATAACTACTATAATACTGCCCCTATGTACAAGAATATAACTACTATAATACAGCTCCTATGTACAAGAATATAACTACTATAATACTGCCCCCTATGTACAAGAATATAACTACTATAATACTGCCCCTATGTACAAGAATATAACTACTATAATAGTGCTCCCTATGTTCAGAAATAAAAATGTTATAATAATATGAGTTCATTTTATTATACAGTTTAAGAAAGATAAGAAATTCTCTCCCTTTCTGTGTTAAGTGTAAGCTGTGAATTTCTGTTATAAATGAACATATGTTTACAATTTCCACAATAAAGCAGAATGGTAACAGAGGTGCTGCGCTGCATATGAAATGAGCTGTACGGTGTGCACTTGTGTTGGATCCCTCTGCTATACTGTGCACTTCCCTTTATGATTTCTGGGTGTAATGGGTTCAGTGTCAGCATTTCCCGCTCCGAAATTGAACAACGGAGATCATAAAGGAAAGAAGTATCCAATTTGATTTTGATATTCATAACTTATTTATAAAATTGTTATCTATTTTGAATATATAAAGTTATTTGAAGTTCATAGAAACGCTTTTCACATCTATACTATCTAATATATAAAGCTGACTGTAAACATGTATGTGTGTGTGGTATATAGTATGTGTGTGCGTGTGTGTGTGTAAATATAATATAATATATATATTGATTTTCAGAAATGATGAAAATAATAAATAACATAATTTTACAAAAATTGTTATTAATAAAAATATAAAATAAAACAAATGTGAATATAAATTATTAAAATAAATGTTTAAATATAAAATAAAAAATGTATAAATATTTAATAAAAATATAAAATAACAAAAGTGAATCAAAATGCTGAAAAAATAAATAAAATAAGGCTTAAATATTCTAAAAAAAAGTTAATAAAAATATAAAATAACAAATGTGAATAGAAATGATGAAAATAATAAAATAATGCTTAAATATTTTTACAAAAATTGTATTAAAATATAAAATAAAACAAATGTGCATATAAATGCTGAAAATACATAAAATAATGTTGAAATATTCTAAACAAATGTTATTAAAAAAATATAAAATAAACATAAATAGAAATGAAAATAATAAATAAAATAATACTTAAATATATAAAATTTTTTATTAATAATATAAAATAAAGTTTAATAGAAATTATGAAAACAATAAAATAATGCTGAAATATTCATGGAAAAATGTGTTGGTGAATTCAAATTAGTAAAATAAAATAATGCTTAAATGTTCTTTAAAAGTGTTATAAATAAAAATATAAAATAATAGCAAAGGTGAATAGAAATTATGAAAATAATAAAGAAATAAAATAATGCTTAAAGATTATAAAAAAAAGTGTTACTAATAAAAAATATAAAATAACAGCAAAGGTGAATAGAGTTTATGAAAAAAAAATAAAATAATGCTTAAATAGTCCAAAAAAAATGTACTAATAAAAATATAAAATAATAAAGGTGAATAGAAATTATGAAAATAATAAATTAAAGTAATGCTTAAATATTTAAATGTGTGTTAATTATAAAAATATAAAATAACAAAGGTGAATATAAATTCTGAAAATAATAAAATATTGCTTAAATATTCTAAAAAAAAGTGTTACTATAAATATAAAATAATAACAAAGGTGAATAGGAAATAGGAAATTATTAAAACCTAAAATAATAATGCCTAAATATTGTAAAAAAAAATAAAAATAAAAATGTAATAAGTAATCCTTCTGAAAACAAATGATAATATATTTCAGCTCTTTAACACTTCAGTCCCCTGCTTATCAGGCATTGTTATATCACAGTTCTTCAGAAATACCCTTCACACAATCTTTATCACGGAGCCCCCCCTCCATGTCACCAGTGACACGGACGCCTGTGGTGAGACCTCTATTCGGCTGGTCCATCTCCAGCAATTTTCTAGCCTCGTGGATAGAGGATTTGTGGAGCCACAGGCGCCCAGGTGGGCAATGACCTTCTAATCAGTTCCCCTTTGCTCCGTTAGTTCAACCGTATCCAAACCATGCAGAGGTGGAGCTGGTCCCAGCGCGTTTCACACTGCTCCGGGCACTTCTCGCAGATTGCATTCACAACATGTGCTTTATGTTCTAACCTTTTCCAATGAATTATTCATGCACCCCCAAAAATCTATTTCAGCCAAGTAAAAGCGTGTTAGGCCATGGATGAGCTGCGGCCTGAGCTCTGTGATATTGTTCTGCTCAGGTTTCCGCTTTGTCTCCATTAATGGATTTTTCCTTTTGCTTTTGTTTAGATACAGATGATTCTTCTATGTTCGTTATCGGGACGGTGCTCTACAGGAATCTGGGCGGCCTCCTCAACCTACAACGGTAATGCAGACCATCCCAGCCTCCACCTCTGCCCTCGGGGTTATGAAGTAGAATATAATGTGGAGGACTTGTTACAGAATGTGACCCACTGACCTACATTTCCAGCTTCACCTCATGTGACCATTACTGTAAGAAATAGACAGTCTGCAGAGCACTTGTATTACAACTTATGTTCTCTTACCCTGGAAATACCTCGAAGTGTCGTCCACCGGGGGTCTCCGTTATGTCCAACCATGGCCTCTTATCAAGTGTAATCAATCTCTAGTAGAAAAGATAAACCGGAAGAGGGGCGGGTCTTTGTATCTGTGCAGGAAGTAGGGGCGGGCCGCTTTTTCTCCACAGGAAGTTGGGGCTAGTCTTTGTCTTTGTGCAGGAAGTGGGGTCAGGACTCTTTCACTACGGGAAGTGAGGGGCGGGTCTTCATCTCTCCACAGGAAGTGGGAGCAGGTCTTTGTCTCTGTACAGGAAGTGAGGGCGGGTCTTCATCTCTACACGAAATGGGGGCAGGTCCTTGTTTCTGTACAGGAAGTGAGGGCAGGTCTTCATCTCTCTACAGGAAGTCAGGACAGATTTTCATCTCTACAGGAAATGGGGGCAGGTCTTTGTCTCTGTACAGGAAGTGAGGGCAGGTCTTCATCTCTACAGGAAGTGAGGACAGGTTTTGATCTCTCTACAGGGCATGGGGGAAGGTCTTTGTCTTTACAGGAAGTGGGAGTGGGTCTTCATCTCTACAGGAAGTGGGGGCAGGTCAATGTCTCTGTACAGGAAGTGAGGGCGGGTCTTCATCTCTACAGGAAGTGAGGACAGGTTTTGATCTCTCTACAGGGCATGGGGGAAGGTCTTTGTCTCTGTACAGGAAGTGGGAGTGGGTCCTCATCTCTACAGGAAGTGGGGGCAGGTCTATGTCTCTGTACAGGATGTGGAGGCGGTTTTTCATCTCCTACAGAAAGTGGGGGTGGGTCTTTTTCTCACGCCGCTAAATTGGGTTGGATCTAAGTAGAGTGAAGGAAGGCCTTCTATTCTGTACAGAAAGTTGGGGCGGGTCTTTATCGCTCTACAGAAAGGTGGGGTTCGTCTTCATCTCTCTACAGGAAATGGGGTTGGTCTTTTTCTCTACAGGAAATTGGAGCAGACCATTGCCTCTCTGCAGGAAGTGCAGGTGGGCCCCTTTTTCTCTACATGACTTAGGGATGGGTCTTTATCGTTCTAGAGGAAAATTGTTGTGGGTCTTCATCAAAATACAGGAAGTGGGGGTGGGTCTATGTCGCTCAACTGGAACTCAAGGTAGGTCTTTCTCACTATACAGTAAGTGGAGGCAGATGTCTGTTTCCACAGGAGTTTGGGCAGGCCTCTATAACCCTTTAGGAAGTGGGGGGCTCTTCATTTCTAAAGGAAGTGGGGTCGGGTTTATATCCTTCACAAGAAATTGGGGGCGGGTCTTCATTGCGCTACAGGAAGTAGGGATTGGTTTGATTTTTTTTCTCTAGAGAAAGTGGGGGCAGGTTTTAGTCTTTACAGAAAATGACACAGTAGGATAACGCCACAGTTCTGCACACAGTATGATGTCCCACAATACATTTCACACACACACACACACACACACACACACACACACACACACACACACACACAGTATGATGTCCCCACAGTACATTCCTCCCACACACAGTATGATGTCCCCACAATACATTACACACACACACACACACACACACACACACACACACACAGTATGATGTCCCCACTGTACATTCCCCCACACACAGTATGATGTCCCCACTGTACATTGTACATTCCCCCACACACAGTATGATGTCCTCACAGTACATTCCCCCACACACAGTATGATGTCCCCACAGTACATTCCCCCACATACAGTATGATGTCCCCACAGTACATTCCCCCCACACACACTATGATGTCCCCACAGTACATTTCCCTATACACAGTATGATGTCCTCACAGTACATTTCCCACACACATAGTATGATGTCCCCACGGTACATTCCCCCAACAAATGTTATCATGTCCCCACAGTACATTCCCCCACACACAGTATGATGTCCCCACTGTGCATTCCCCACACACAGTATGATGTCCTAACAGTACATTCCCCCACACACAGTATGATGTCCTCACAGTACATTCCCCTACACACAGTATGATGTCCCCACATTACATTCCCCCACACACAGTATGATGTCCTCACAGTACATTCCCCCATGCACAGTATGATGTCCTCACAGTACATTCCCCCCACACAGTACATTCCCCCACGCACAGAATAATGTCCTCACAGTACATTCCCCCACGCACAGAATAATGTCCTCACAGTACATTCCCCCACACACAGTATGATGTCATCATAGTACATTCCCCCCACACACAGTATGTCCTCACAGTACATTCCCCCACACACAGTATGATGTCCTCACAGTACATTCCCCCACACACAGTATGATGTCCCCACAGTACATTCCCCCACACACAGTATGATGTCCCCACAGTACATTCCCCCACACACAGTATGATGTCCTCACAGTGCATTCCCCCATGCACAGAATAATGTCCTCACAGTACATTCCCCCACACACAGTATGATGTCCCCACAGTATATTACCCCACACAGTATGATGTCCCCACAGTACATTCCCCCACACACAGTATGATGTCCCCACAGTACATTCCCCCACACAGTATGATGTCCCCACAGTACATTCCCCCACACACAGTATGATGTCCTCACAGTGCATTCCCCCATGCACAGAATAATGTCCTCACAGTACATTCCCCCACACACAGTATAATGTCCTCACAGTACATTCCCCCACACACAGTATAAGTGACATCATTGCATTGCTGTTCTGAAAAACCTGGTGGAACAAGAGACCGATGGCTCCATGCACCCCTGTGGTAATTAAATTCATCTGCATCTTGAGGATGCAGATACTAGTAAAATGAAGACGTCGGGCGGGGGATGGAGTGCTATACCACAGTGGACCCCCAACTCCAAGGCTATCAGTGGTTGTGCAGTCTGACTCTATTAGCGGTATGATGCTGCAGGTTGGTCTATGTCTCTGCATTTGGTAGCGGCACATCTTTGTTTCTCTATAGGAAGTGCGGTGGGTCGTAGTCTCTCAGCTGGACGGGGTGGGTTATTTTTTCTCTTTAATGGTCTTTGTTGCTCTACAGGAAGTGGTGTTTTTTTTGGGGGGGTCATCATTTTCCTTCCTGCTTTTCTGACTTTGATATTGCATACCGACATAAGAGAGAGGTGGACTTCCAGTTCGGGGCAAGCAAACCATTATATAACGGCATGGTGGGAAGTGAATGATCGGAGGTTCCAGTTCCTAAAGTGCTGGCAGAAAGCTGATAGAGTAGAATCAGTACAGTTTTTAGACCTTTAAATAGTCCCATTCCCGAGGACCCTCCTGCCTATTTATCTCTTCCTCCCGACCTTCTCATATTGGTTGTCCAGTGGTCGCCCCTTATTTGAAAGGCAATTTGTATGTTTTAGGGATGATATAGGGGTGCACGCTAGAGGGTTGCATGGCCCTTAATTGCCTGTAGTCCAAATTCTGAGTGTGATATATGTAAGTGATCAGATCGAGGGGTTATCATTAGCATCACAGTAGGAAATGTTTATTTTACGGAAGTTAAAGGCGTCTATAGCGGTCTCTTGGGAAAGAATTTGGAATCCTTCCAATGCTTCATCATCATATACTTTTCCAAGCAATTAGTACGTAGAGGATAAATGTAATATCAGGGCATAGGATACAGACATGTCCCAACATTGCCTGAGCCTGTGTTTTTCCAATTCTTTTCAATTCGGTGATCTCCAAATTCAATTGACGGGAACTAATGTCTTTTAAGTGTCTGTAAATGCAATTGTGTCGCCCAGAGAAGGGGGTACTCGGTCCCGGGCGGTAACGAATGGGAATGTCACTCTGGTGGCTGTTGCCCGATCCCGTGCCCTGGGCCCCTTTTGTTAATGGGGGGGTATTTACACGGAAAATAAGACTTCTTGTCATGTGATGCCACCTGCGGGTTGCGGTTAAGGATGGAGAACCGCCGCTGCTCAATGTGGGTACTCCCAGGGCTGGTGGTAGTAGCAGCTGTGATGGTAGGCCCTCCGTAGGTAGGGCTGTGCCTGGGAGATGTAATGGGGGCAATAATGGAGACCACACCAGGTTGTCTTTACCAGTCTCTACTCACTGTGGACCCAGGGGTTGCTGTTTAGGTCCTAGGAGGACCAGTGTCAATGTAGTGACCCAGGTTGCTCTGTCACTCTCTGTAGATTGAGTTCCCGTAGCGTGGAGCGTTTGGGGACCCCGACTGTCCCTTTTGGGGTACAGTCTCCTTCTCCGTACGGCAGGCAGTGCGGATCCTGCGAGGAGGCAAGTGACCGAACCCCAATCCTAGTTTACTGCTGATGCCCCCAGA
Source organism: Anomaloglossus baeobatrachus (assembly GCF_048569485.1). Lineage (NCBI taxonomy): Eukaryota > Metazoa > Chordata > Amphibia > Anura > Aromobatidae > Anomaloglossus > Anomaloglossus baeobatrachus. The sequence continues at coordinate 19,772,229 of NC_134358.1, read as the reverse complement.
TTATTTGGTTCGGTGAAGTCCGTGAAGGTGTCCTCACCGGGCAGGTATTTGCCAAACAGTGTAAAACCTGCGCTTGACCTAGGGCCCTGTGCCCCGTGCGTGCTCCGGTCCCAGCGGTATCTCGGTACCCATCCTGGCGACCTCTCTCCTGTGCCTCCGGGGTCACCGTTACACGGACCCAGCTCAGGCACGTCCGCACACCTCTCCTGTGTGCTACTCTCTCTCTGACTGACCCCTCCCACCAGGCCGGCTATACCCAGGGACTCGTTCCCATGGCGACCATCCCCGGTTAACCCTCTATGCCCAGTATGGAGAGGAGAACTAGGATTTAAGCGGGTTTTACACGCTACGATTTCGCTACAGTGATCTTGTTGGGGTCACGGATTTTGTGACGCACATCCGGCCGCTGTAGCGATGCCGTTGCGTGTGACTCCTAGGAGCGATTTTGGATTGTTGCAAAAACGTCCAAAATCGCTCCTCGTTGACATGGGGGTCCGCTGCCAGTTATCGCTGCTGTCGCAGGGGCGAAGTTGTTCCTCGTTCCTGCGGCAGTGCACATCGCTACATGTGACCCCCGTAGGAACGAGGAGCATCTCCTTACCTGCCTCCGGCCACAATGCGGAGGGAAGGAGGTGGGCGGGATGTTACGTCCCGCTCATCTCCGCCCCTCCGCTTTCATTGGGTGGCCGCTTAGTGACGTCGCTGTGACGCCGAAAGGACCGCCCCCTTAGAAAGGAGGCGGTACACCGGTCACAGCGACGTCGCTATGCAGGTAAGTATGTGTGACGGGGGTGCCAGATTTTGTGCGCGACGGGCAGCGATATGCCCGTTTCGCACAAACGATGGGGGTGGGTCGCATGCTAGCGATATCGGGCCGGATATCGCAGCATGTAAAGCCACCCTTAGTTTGTGTTTTGGAGGAAAAGGCACTGGTACTCCAGGTCCCATGGGGTAGGTCCTGCATCCCCAAGAGGATGCAGTTCCCTGTAGTGCCCTGAGGGTCTCGGGGGCGCTACACAAATATGGGTGCAAGCGCCATCTTGCCCTTTATTTTGGATATCGTCATATAATCATGTCCATAACAGGGATGCCATTAAAAAAGGATCATTTGCTCCTTTTTTTTCCCTCTAGTCTTATTATTCCATAACGTGTGTGCAGCGGTTATCTAGATTCACTTGGAAATTCGTAATTTTTTTTTAAGTGTAATTACATTTATTTTTGGACAAAATGATCCCTTTCTGATCTCCGCTCGTCCTGTGGATGAGCCGGCGTCCATCGGATGGGGTTTCGGAGTACCCGTTCTTTTTCTATTTGCCGCATCCGCCCGTGGCTTGTTCTCCATTCAGGAGTCAAGGTATATAATAATGCGTCCTCATCTCCGTTTGGACCAAATGGACCTTGAAATAAGATGACCACTCTGATGTTTACTTTGTGTCTGCGTGAAATATTATGTTATTACCGGCCCCTTCGCTGGCCCGAGGCTCGCACTCGATCGTGGCGGAAATGGTTAATGCAAGGGACGTCGGCACCATCCTCTCCAATTGACCATTATCTTTTGGATAGCCACAGGGACCGATGTAAACCCCCCGTCATATCTCGCAGAGGGAACGTCTCAGATCATCACAGTATAGATGGTTTATGGAGGCCACGTATGGCTGTGAGCGTGATGGAGGGCAGAGGAAAGCTTTTCCCTTTCTTGTAGGTGGGCAGCGAGGCGGGACGTGAAGCGTCCTGCGGCAGCGTCCTGAATCTGTTCTGCACTGATTACTAGGAGTACATCTTTGTTCACCGCCGCTCTATTTTCTTCCGCGCGGCTCGTATTAAACACACGGACGTCTCTTCCCTCCTCCTTGCAAAGTCCAATTAGCAAAGCGAGATTGAAAAGGGTTGTTAGACACATCGGAAGCCTTTCCAGTGAGCAAATAAAGTCTGCCTCTCACATAATGGCTTTTACATGGCGTCAGACTCCAGGAGATTGCCGGAGCCGCCGCCGCGTTGCAAGAATTTTTAATTGGAATTTAATTATTTTTACTACCAACTAAAATCGCAAACAAAGAATCCAATAAGGGGGTTAGAAAAATATCCAATAAACCTTCCAGAATCAGCGCCACCCCGGCTCCTCGTCACTGGGGTCCGGGATCTATCCGCAGCTCAGCCGCACTGACGTGAATGGGCAAGGGCTGCAGTACCACAAACAACCACGCGGGGCACTGTTTTTTGGGATTTTTGGGGAATTTTTATTTTTTTTTAAAGAGAGCAATCTTGGAAAAATCCTTTAGGATTGTGTCTTACGTTTTAACACTAGAAGTCCCAGAGAGGTGTCATTTGACATTACTACCATTGGAACCCTATGGAGCTCAAATTTCCTGGGACTTCTAGTGTTAATTATGGATGATCGAATACCTCAAATATTCAGCTTCACGAATATTTGCCAAATAGGTCGCCGCTATCAAACTATTCGCGAATATTCGATGCACAATGTAAGTCTATGGGAAACCCAAATAACAACTATTCGGAACTATTCAGGCTTCCCATAGACTAAAGGGGGCTTTACACGCTATGACATCGCTAATGCGAAGTCGTTGGGGTCACGGAATTGGTGACGCACATCCGGCCGTATTAGCGATGCCGTTGCGTGTGACACCTATGAGCGATTTTGCATCGTCGCAAAAACGTGCAAAATCGCTCATCGGTGACATGGGGGTCCATTCTCGAATATCGTTGGGGCTGCAGATACGAAGTAGTTCGTCGCTCCTGCGGCAGCACACATCGCTCCGTGTGATGCAGCAGGAGCGAGGAACATCACCGTACCTGCAGCCGGCCACACTGCGGAAGGAAGGAGGTGGGCGGGATGTTACGTCCCTCTCATCTCCGCCCCTCCGCTTCTATTGGGCAGCCGCTCAGTGACGTCGCTGTGACGCCGCACGGACCACCCCCTTAGAAAGGAGGCGGTTCGCCGGTCACAGCGACGTCGCAGGGAAGGTAAGTATGTGTGACAGGTCCGAGCGATGCTGTGCGACGCGGGGACCGATTTGCCCGTGTCGCACAGCCGATGGGGGCGGGAACGCACGCTAGCGATATCAGTACCGCTATCACAGCGTGTAAAGTAGCCTTTAGGCTGCTTTCACACATCAGTTTTTTGCCATCAGGCACAATCCGGCGAAAACATGAAAAAACGGATCTGGCGTCTGCTGCCACCGGATCCGTTTTTCCCCCATAGACTTTCATTAGTGCCGGATTGTGCTGGATCGCCTTGCGTCTCATCCGTTTTTTGCCGGATCCGGCAAAATTTACTTGTCTGGCAGCCGGATGAATTGTTGAAGTGAACGTTTTTGTGTCCGGCAAACAAAGCGGATCACGCCGGATCCGGTGTCGTATGGCATGTTTTATAATGGAAGCCTATGGACGCCGGATCCGGTGTAATGCGGCAAAAACCGGATCCGGCCGCCGGATCCGTTTTTCTTTTTTAACGGAGCATGCTCAGAATCACACCGGATCTGTCAAGAAACTGATGGAAAAAACTGATGCAACTGATCCGTTTTTTCGCCGGATCCGTCGCATCAGTTTTTTCGCTGGATCGTGCTTGATGCCAAAAAAACTGATGTGAAAGCAGCCTTAATTGCTCGTCGAATATTCGCATAGCGGCGACCTATTCGTCGGATATTCGCGAAGCCGAATATTTGAGGTATTCGATCACCCCTAAATAAAACATAAGACACAATCCTAAAGGATTTTTCCGAGATTGCTTTCTTTAAAAAAAAAAATAAAAAATCCCCCAAAAATCCCAAAACAGTGCCCCGCGTGGTTGTTTGTGGTACTGCAGCCCTTGCCCATTCACGTCAGTGCGGCAGAGCTGCAGATAGATCCCAGGCTCCAGAGACGAGGAGCCGGGGGTGGCGCTGATTCTGGAAGGTTTATTGGATATTTTTCTAACCTCTTATTGGATTCTATCCAATCATCCCTAGTTTTAATGCAAAGCTAAGAGCCATTATGGGATGTACTATACAAAACCACGTTGAAGAGGGTCAAGAATCCTTCCTAAACTTCCAAACAGGACCCGCCATGTGTGACTCTACTGAATGGCAGAAAATAATGGTAATGGCTTCCTGTTGTGAATGTCACCCGAGGGGGTGATGGTTTGGGGCTCCCTCTGGTGGTCAGGACTGGGGGTGAAGCTGACTGTGCCTCATCAGGTGTGGGAGTTAATTGGGAGTTTGGGAAGCCCAATTGCAGATCAGCCTGGGTTATATAGTAGAGCAGTGTCTGCTGGCTTGGGCCTGTAATAGATGTTTATCCTCAGTCTCTGAATTGGCTTGGAGTTGTCCTTCCATTTATCCTGTGTCTGTCAAATTCTAGATAAGTTGCAAGCTTCCTTGCTTTATTTCCTGTTCCACACCTAAGGGTGTTTGTATTCCATTTCATTTTGCTTAAAGTCTGTTTTCTTGCAGGAGAGGAATTGTCTTTCTGTTTTGATGAGCATGGGGGTTCCCCCACTGCAAGGAAAGGGCGATTCTCCCTGTTCTTTTTGATTATTTGCACTTTTGTATTTCTTGTGTTCTTTTTGGTATTTTTTCTCCCATTAGAGTACCTGATATAGTGGGGAAGAGTCCGTGTGGTCTCAGTATTTTTTATTATCAGGAGATTGGTATTTTTGCAGAGTTTTTTGCTGGCCGCAATCAGTTATCTGTCCTGTCCTGTTCTATCTAGGAAGTCGGACCTCGCCTTTGGTAATCCATATTTCCTATCTGTGTATTGTGTTTTCTTACATCACCGTTGGCTTTATATGTTGGGGGCTTGCTATTCCTTTGGGGAGTGCTCTAAGGCTCCCAAGAGTACCTGATATAGTGGGGAAGAGTCCGTGTGGTCTCAGTATTTTTTATTATCAGGAGATTGGTATTTTTGCAGAGTTTTTTGTTGGCCGCAATCAGTTATCTGCCTTGTCCTGTTTTATCTAGGAAGTCGGGCCTCGCCTTTGCTAATCTATATTTCCTATCTGTGTATTGTGTTTTCTTACATCACCGCTGGCTTTATATGTTGGGGGCTTGATATTCCTTTGGGGACTACTCTGAGGCAAGATAGGTTTCCTCATTTCTGTCTGTGAGGTGTAGTAGTAAATTTCTCTGGCTGTGACGAGGCGTCTAGGTGTGTTTAGGGATGCTCCACGGCTACTTCTAGTGTGGTCTGACAGATAGGGGATTGCGGTCAGCCCAGGTTCCAACTACTCTTGTGTTTTTCTGCTGATGGGATTTTTGTGATCGTCCACGGTGACCAGATCATAACACCTGTGTTATGTTACCAGGAGTGTGGTTTATGTGTTATGTTTACTCCTGGTAACATAATACAAGCTCTTTTCTGGTTCTGTTTGTTTTTTTGTGGAGGCCTAACAACCTCCACACCCTGGAGGCCTAACAACCTCCACACCCTGGAGGCCTAACAACCTCCACACCCTGGAGGCATAACAACCTCCACACCCTGGAGGCATAACAACCTCCACACCCTGGAGGCATAACAACCTCCACACCCTGGAGGCATAACAACCTCCACACCCTGGAGGCATAACAACCTCCACACACTGGAGGCATAACAACCTCCACACACTGGAGGCATAACAACCTCCACACCCTGGAGGCATAACAACCTCCACACCCTGGAGGCATAACAACCTCCACACCCTGGAGGCATAACAACCTCCACACCCTGGAGGCATAACAACCTCCACACCCTGGAGGCATAACAACCTCCACACCCTGGAGGCATAACAACCTCCACACACTGGAGGCATAACAACCTCCACACACTGGAGGCATAACAACCTCCACACACTGGAGGCATAACAACCTCCACACACTGGAGGCATAACAACCTCCACACACTGGAGGCATAACAACCTCCACACATTGACCATGTGTTTCCATTTTAACACATGAGACACCCTCATGGGCGGAGGTTTGTGGATAGCCAGACCCACCCATTTCTCCGGCTATCCATAAAACCTGCACCTGGTATACCTTAACAAGACTTGTGGCACTACAAGTACCAGAGCAGACATCCAGGTTTACATCACTTCTGTAATACATACCGGTCGCCATGTTTCAGGGATAACTTGATTTTTGGGAGTAACTCTTAGTACATAAGCTGGTGTCTGATTATACTTTTCTGTACCGTGATATCTGTGTTATCTGAGTCATTTTAACCTTTGCTACATCTGTAAGATGACAAATGTTCTTTAAAGGGAATCTGTCCTTAGGATTTCACCCCCAAATCTATTTATATGTGCATGTAGCTCTTTCACAGACAAGTCCAGCAATACCTCCTCTTGTCCAGTCTGTTCCTCCATTACTGAGAAATCAGGGTTTGAATTCATATGTAAATTACGCCGAAGTGCTATGGTACATCTGAAGCCTCCATCACTCCAGCTCTATTCCTTTCCAGGTGCCGCCTCCTCCTGCTTGACTGGCTGCAATTTGCATGTGATCACATACAATAGAGACTGTCAGCCAAATAGGAGGTGGTGGGACTCTGGGGGGAATAGAGCTGGAGTGACAGAGGCTTCAGATGTACTCTCCATTATTCCAGCTCTATTCCCCGCCCAGCAACGTCTCTTGTTTGACTGGCTGCTCCTTTGCCTGAAATCACATGCATTAGAGACTGTCAGCCAAATACGAGGTGGTGGGGCTCTCGGGGGAATAGAGCTGGAGTGACAGAGGCTTCAGATGTACTCTCCATTATTCCAGCTCTATTCCCCGCCCAGCGTGGTCTCCTTTTGTTTGACTGGCTGCTCCTTTGCCTGAAATCACATGCATTAGAGACTGTCAGTCAAATAGAAGCAGGTGGTGCTGGGTGGGGAATAGAGCTGGAGTGGCAGAGGCTTCAGATCTACCCTTTATCAATCATGCACTATTCCCCACCCAGTGCTACCTCCTCCTGCTCGACTAGAGCAGAGGTTCCCAACTCCAGTCCTCAAGGCACACCAACAGTGCAGGTTTTCCGGATTTCTTTAGCATTGCATGGGTGTTGGATTCAGCACCTGGGCAGGTGATTAAATTATCACATGTGCAATACTAAGGAAATCTTGAAAACATGCACTGTTGGTGTGCCTTGAGGACTGGAGTTGGGAACCTCTGGACTAGAGGATCCTTTGTCTGAAATTACATGCAATAAAGACTGTCAGTCAAATAGTAAGAGGTGGCGGGGAATAGATGCGGAGTTACAGAGGCTTCAGATCTACCCTCCATCACTCCAGCTCTATTCCCCGCCCAGCGCTGTCTCCTCTTGCTTGATTTACAGCTCCTTTGCCTGAAATCACTTACAATAGATACTGTCAGTCAAATAGGAGGAAGTGGAACTGGGTTGGAAATAGAGCCGAAGTGACAGAGGCTTCAGATGTACCTTCCATCATTTCAGCTCTATTCTCCTCCCAGCACCACCTCCGTCTGCTTGACTGGCAGTTCATTTGTCTGAAATCACATACAATAGAGACTGTCAGTCAAATAGTAGCAGGTGGTTGGGCATAGAGCCGGAGTGACAGATGCTTCAGATGTACCCTCCATCACTCCAGCTCTATTCTTCTCCCAGCGCCACCTCCTCTTGCTTGACTGGCAGTTCCTTTGTCTGAAATCAAAATACAATAGAGACTGTCAGTCAAATAGTAGGAGGTGGCTGGGCATAGAGCTGGAGTGACAACAGTCTTCAGAGCTACCCTCCATCACTCCAGGTCTATTCCTTTCCAGTGCTGCCTCCTCCTGCTTGACTGGCTGCTCCTTTGCCTGAAAAATAGAGACTAATTCATACAACAGAGAATCAGTCGTGTCGTATAGGAGGAGGCGGGTGAGGAATAGAACCGGAGTGACGGAGGCTTCCGATCTCCCATAGCACTTCAGCCTCATTTACATATCCATTATAACGCTGATTTCTCAGTAATGGAGGAATGGACTGGTTATGGCAGTCATTGCTGGATCCTCACTTGCATCTCCTCCAGATCTATATAATATATATATATATATATATATATATATATATATATACTAGAAGGTGGCCCGATTCTACGTATCGGGTATTCTAGAATTTACGTATTGTGTAGTTCATGTATGATTTTTGTTATATATATATATATATATATATATATATATATAGAGAGAGAGAGAGATGTTGTGTGTAGTTACTAAGTGTTTGTGTAGGGCGCTGTACATGTTCTGGGTGTTGTCTGGGTGTGACGGGGGGTGAGAGCGGTGTTGTATGTGTGTTGCGTGTGTTGCGTTGTTTGTGGAGCGCTGTGTGTCTGTAGCGTTGTGTGTGTGTTGCGCGGTTTGTGTGTGTGTGGTGTGTTTTGGGGGGAGGTATGTTTTGTGCAATGTGTGTGTTGTGCGGTATGTGCGTATATTTGTGTGTGCCGCGGTGTTTGTGTGTTGGGTGTTGTGTGTGTGCAGCGTTGTCTGTGTGTGTGGGTGTCTGTGTAGGGCAGTTGTTTGTGGTTCCTAGTGTGTGTGTGTGTGTGTGTGGTGTGTTGTGCAGTGCGCGTGTGTGTGTGTGTGTGTGTGTGTGCATCAGCCTCTCTTCTCTCAGCCTACCTCTCCCAGCCTCCCTCCTCCCAGCCTCCCTCAGCATCAGCCTCCCTCTCCCAGCCTCCCCAGCATCAGCCTCCGCCAGCATCAGCCTCTCTCCTTCCAGCCTCCTCCAGCATCAGCCTCCCTCTCCCAGCCTTCCCCAGGATCAGCCTCTCTCCTCCCAGCCTCCGTCCTCCCAGCCTTCCCCAGCATCAGCTTTCCCCTCCCAGCCTCCCACAGCATCAGCCTTCCCCAGCATCAGCCTCCCGTTCCCAGCCTTCCCCAGGATCAGCCTCTCTCCTCCCAGCCTCCTTCCTCCCAGCCTTCCCCAGCATCAGCTTTCCCCTCCCAGCCTCCCTCAGCATCAGCCTCCCTCAGCATCAGCCTCCCGTTCCCAGCCTTCCCCAGGATCAGCCTCTCTCCTCCCAGCCTCCTTCCTCCCAGCCTCCCTCAGCATCAGCCTTCCCCTCCCAGTCTCCCCCAGCATCAGCCTCCCCAAGCATCAGCCTCCACCAGCATTAGCCTCTCTCCTTCCAGCCTCCTCCAGCATCAGCCTCCCTCTCCCAGCCTTCCCCAGGATCAGCCTCTCTCCTCCCAGCCTCCGTCCTCCCAGCCTTCCCCAGCATCAGCTTTCCCCTCCCAGCCTCCCTCAGCATCAGCCTTCCCCAGCATCAGCCTCCCGTTCCCAGCCTTCCCCAGGATCAGCCTCTCTCCTCCCAGCCTCCGTCCTCCCAGCCTTCCCCAGCATCAGCTTTCCCCTCCCAGCCTCAATCAGCATCAGCCTCCCTCAGCATCAGCCTCCCGTTCCCAGCCTTCCCCAGGATCAGCCTCTCTCCTCCCAGCCTCCTTCCTCCCAGCCTCCCTCAGCATCAGCCTTCCCCTCCCAGTCTCCCCCAGCATCAGCCTCCCCAAGCATCAGCCTCCACCAGCATTAGCCTCTCTCCTTCCAGCCTCCCCCAGCATCATCCTCCCCAAGCATCAGCCTCCCCCAGCATCAGCCTCCCTCGTCCCAGCCTCCCCCAGCATCAGCCTCTCTCCTCCCAGCCTTCCCCATGATCAGCCTCTCTGCTCCCAGCCTCCTCCAGCACGCCGTGCTCCTCTGCCGACACTCACACACCCGATCGCATCCACTCACACACACCCGATCGCATCCACTCACACACACCCGATCGCATCCACTCACACACACCCGATCGCATCCACTCACACACACCCGATCGCATCCACTCACACACACCCGATCGCATCCACTCACACACACCCGATCGCATCCACTCACACACACCCGATCGCATCCACTCACACACACCCGATCGCATCCACTCACACACACAGACACTGATGATATCGCACATACGCGCTTATACTCACAACATCCGGGGATATCACATGCTTCTGGCCATGTGATCCTCCGGCAGGTCCTGGAAGATCACAACAGCACAGTATCGAGGCCGAGAAGCAAGCGATATCCCAGGATGTTGTGAGTATGTGGATGTGATGTGATGTGTGAGGTGTGTGTGAGTGTGATCTGATTTGTGTGTGTGTATGTGTGTGCTGTTATGTGTGTGTGCTGTTATGTGTCTGTATTTTCCGCCGCTGCAGGACCTTGATGTGTGGATGCGATGTGATGTGTGTGTGAGGTGTGTGTGAGAGTGAGTGTTAGCCGGTGTACACTGGTAACTATGATACACATCGGGTAACTAAGGGACCTTAGTTACCCGATGTGTATAATGGTTACCAGCTTTCACGGCCTCCGTCAAGATCCCAGCATCGCAAGGTTATGTCTGGCGCTGCTGGGATCCTGACGGAGCCGGTGTAGAAGCAAGCGATATCCCAGCATGTTGTGATGTGTGAGGTGTGTGTGAGAGTGAGAGTGAGTGTGAGAGTGAGTGTGATCTGATGTGTGTGTGTGTACTCACCTGGGAATCGGGGCTCCGTGTCAGTTGGGCCAGAGCGAGCGTGGATTGCGTGAGGGGGGCGGGGCCTGCAGAGAGTCGAGGCGAGAGGCCAATCCGTGTGGGGGGGCGGGGCCATGGCGAGCCCAGCGGCCAATCAGCTTTGTGTCCCCGTAAGGACACAATTTCGGAGCATGACAGACAGACAGACAGACAGAATAAGGCAATTATATATATAGATATATACTAGAAGGTGGCCCGATTCTACGTATCGGGTATTCTAGAATTTACGTATTGTGTAGTTCATGTATGATTTTTGTTATATATATATATATATATATATATAGAGAGAGAGAGAGATGTTGTTGTCTGTAGTTACCAAGTGTTTGTGTAGGGCGCTGTACATGTTCTGGGTGTTGTCTGGGTGTGACGGGGGGTGAGAGCGGTGTTGTATGTGTGTTGCGTGTGTTGCGTTGTTTGTGGAGCGCTGTGTGTCTGTAGCGTTGTGTGTGTGTTGCGCGGTTTGTGTGTGTGTGGTGTGTTTTGGGGGGAGGTATGTTTTGTGCAATGTGTGTGTTGTGCGGTATGTGCGTATATTTGTGTGTGCCGCGGTGTTTGTGTGTTGGGTGTTGTGTGTGTGCAGCGTTGTCTGTGTGTGTGGGTGTCTGTGTAGGGCAGTTGTTTGTGGTTCCTAGTGTGTGTGTGTGTGTGTGGTGTGTTGTGCAGTGCGCGTGTGTGTGTGTGTGTGCATCAGCCTCTCTTCTCTCAGCCTACCTCTCCCAGCCTCCCTCCTCCCAGCCTCCCTCAGCATCAGCCTCCCTCTCCCAGCCTCCCCAGCATCAGCCTCCGCCAGCATCAGCCTCTCTCCTTCCAGCCTCCTCCAGCATCAGCCTCCCTCTCCCAGCCTTCCCCAGGATCAGCCTCTCTCCTCCCAGCCTCCTTCCTCCCAGCCTCCCTCAGCATCAGCCTTCCCCTCCCAGTCTCCCCCAGCATCAGCCTCCCCAAGCATCAGCCTCCACCAGCATTAGCCTCTCTCCTTCCAGCCTCCTCCAGCATCAGCCTCCCTCTCCCAGCCTTCCCCAGGATCAGCCTCTCTCCTCCCAGCCTCCGTCCTCCCAGCCTTCCCCAGCATCAGCTTTCCCCTCCCAGCCTCCCTCAGCATCAGCCTTCCCCAGCATCAGCCTCCCGTTCCCAGCCTTCCCCAGGATCAGCCTCTCTCCTCCCAGCCTCCGTCCTCCCAGCCTTCCCCAGCATCAGCTTTCCCCTCCCAGCCTCCCTCAGCATCAGCCTCCCTCAGCATCAGCCTCCCGTTCCCAGCCTTCCCCAGGATCAGCCTCTCTCCTCCCAGCCTCCTTCCTCCCAGCCTCCCTCAGCATCAGCCTTCCCCTCCCAGTCTCCCCCAGCATCAGCCTCCCCAAGCATCAGCCTCCACCAGCATTAGCCTCTCTCCTTCCAGCCTCCCCCAGCATCATCCTCCCCAAGCATCAGCCTCCACCAGCATCAGCCTCCCTCGTCCCAGCCTCCCCCTCCCAGCCTCCCCCAGCATCAGCCTCCCTCGTCCCAGCCTCCCCCTCCCAGCCTCCCCCAGCATCAGCCTCTCTCCTCCCAGCCTTCCCCATGATCAGTCTCTCTGCTCCCAGCCTCCTCCAGCACGCCGTGCTCCTCTGCCGACACTCACACACCCGATCGCATCCACTCACACACACCCGATCGCATCCACTCACACACACCCGATCGCATCCACTCACACACACCCGATCGCATCCACTCACACACACCCGATCGCATCCACTCACACACACCCGATCGCATCCACTCACACACACCTGATCGCATCCACTCACACACACCCGATCGCATCCACTCACACACACAGACACTGATGATATCGCACATACGCGCTTATACTCACAACATCCGGGGATATCACATGCTTCTGGCCATGTGATCCTCCGGCAGGTCCTGGAAGATCACAACAGCACAGTATCGAGGCCGAGAAGCAAGCGATATCCCAGGATGTTGTGAGTGTGTGGATGTGATGTGATGTGTGAGGTGTGTGTGAGTGTGATCTGATTTGTGTGTGTGTATGTGTGTGCTGTTATGTGTGTGTGCTGTTATGTGTCTGTATTTTCCGCCGCTGCAGGACCTTGATGTGTGGATGCGATGTGATGTGTGTGTGAGGTGTGTGTGAGAGTGAGTGTGAGCCGGTGTACACTGGTAACTATGATACACATCGGGTAACTAAGGGACCTTAGTTACCCGATGTGTATAATGGTTACCAGCTTTCACGGCCTCCGTCAAGATCCCAGCATCGCAAGGTTATGTCTGGCGCTGCCGGGATCATGACGGAGCCGGTGTAGAAGCAAGAGATATCCCAGCATGTTGTGATGTGTGAGGTGTGTGTGAGAGTGAGAGTGAGTGTGAGAGTGAGTGTGATCTGATGTGTGTGTGTGTACTCACCTGGGAATCGGGGCTCCGTGTCAGTTGGGCCAGAGCGAGCGTGGATTGCGTGAGGGGGGCGGGGCCTGCAGAGAGTCGGGGCGAGAGGCCAATCCGTGTGGGGGGGCGGGGCCATGGCGAGCCCAGCGGCCAATCAGCTTTGTGTCCCCGTAAGGACACAATTTCGGAGCATGACAGACAGACAGACAGACAGACAGAATAAGGCAATTATATATATCCCTGTGCCCCGGTGCTGCCAGGCTGCCCGTCCCTGTGCCCCGATGCTGCCAGGCTGCCCGTCCCTGTGCCCCGGTGCTGCCAGGCTGCCCGTCCCTGTGCCCCAGGTGCTGCCAGGCTGCCCATCCTTGTGCCCAGGTGCTGTCAGGCTGCCCATCCCTGTGTCCCTGTGCTGCCAGGCTGCCCATCCTTGTGCCCAGGTGCTGTCAGGCTGCCCATCCCTGTGTCCCTGTGCTGCCAGGCTACCCATCCTTGTGCCCAGGTGCTGTCAGGCTGCCCGTGTTTCATTCATGCCCAGTCTGCTGTCCGTTACACCGGTTCCGTGCTGACTCCGTGCAGCGTGCTGTAGACTGGCTGCTCCGCTCCCCGTCCTTTCAGGCATGTAGCATACACAGAGCAGCGGGCACCATTAATTATGCCTCAGTTACGTTACAATCATTGTGCTGGAAAACACAAGTCAGTGAATGAGCGGTGCTCCCCTCCCTCCCCCCAAGTCAGTGAATAAGCGGTGCACCCCTCTCCCCCAAGTCAGTGAATGAGCAGTGCACCCCTCTCCCTCCAGTCAGTGAATGAGCACCCTTTCCATCCCCCCAAGTCAGTGAATGAGCAGTACACCCCTCACCCCCTTCAGTTCAGTGAATGAGAGGTGCACCCCTCCTCTCCATGTCAGTTAAGGATGCGGTGCACCCATTCCCTCCCCCCCACCAAGTCAGTGAATGAGCGGTGCACTTCTCCATGCTTCCTCCCCCCCCCCCCCACCGACAGTATACAGCACTATACCACAGCAGCATTAACCAGTGCATTGCCACCAGTGCTCCCATTAACGCTTTGCACACTAATTCCAGTTGCCATCAGCAATACCATTACAGCTCTTATAATACATATATAAAATCCCATAGGATGATAATTGAATAATCCGGACCGGAGACGTTTCCCTCCATTACTTCTCACTACTCAGTGATTGAAAGCCGCAGAAATAGCAAAATTGCAGGGATTAGATTTCAGCCAAAAATTACAGTCATCTTCATGAAGGTTTATCCGATTATTCTGCACCGGGAATGGACGGAGCGGCCTGTGATGACCGCGCATGGAAAGTGACAAAACCGCCATTAGCGGCATTAAAGGCTCCGGTGGGGCGTGGGGGGAATTTCTCCACTTTAAAGTCAAAATTTTGCACAAACTTTCTACTTTCTCAGGATTTAGCTTTCTGCCTACGCCTCCTACATTATGAATATTCAAAGGCCAGGAGGGGCGAGCAGGTCCCCACTCCATGATGTACATAGGCCTGTAACATGGGGGCAGTAAACACATCCTGATGTTTGCATAAAAAGACGACCCTCCAGGCACAGAGGAGGCATTTCATTTTGTATTCAGAGACATTAAAGTCAGTATCTGATATAGTAAGTCTGGGCTCTGATATTAGTAAGTCTGGGCTCTGATATAGTAAGTCCATATCTGATATAGTAAGTCTGGGCTCTGATATAGTAAGTCTGGGCTCTGATATAGTAAGTCTAGGCTCTGATATAGTAAGTCTGGGCTCTGATATAGTAAGTCTGGGCTCTGATATAGTAAGTCTGGGCTCTGATATAGTAAGTCTGGGCTCTGATATAGTAAGTCTGGGCTCTGATATTAGTAAGTCTGGGCTCTGATATTAGTAAGTCTGGGCTCTGATATAGTAAGTCTGGGCTCTGATATAGTAAGTCTGGGCTCTGATATAGTAAGTCTGGGCTCTGATATAGTAAGTCTGGGCTCTGATATAGTAAGTCTGGGCTCTGATATAGTAAGTCTGGGCTCTGATATAGTAAGTCTGGGCTCTGATATAGTAAGTCTGGCCTCTGATATAGTAAGTCTGGCCTCTGATATAGTAAGTCTGGGCTCTGATATAGTAAGTCTGGGCTCTGATATAGTAAGTCTGGGCTCTGATATAGTAAGTCTGGGCTCTGATATAGTAAGTCTGGGCTCTGATATAGTAAGTCTGGGCTCTGATATAGTAAGTCTGGGCTCTGATATAGTAAGTCTGGGCTCTGATATAGTAAGTCTGGGCTCTGATATAGTAAGTCTGGGCTCTGATATAGTAAGTCTGGGCTCTGATATAGTAAGTCTGGGCTTTGATATAGTAAGTCTGGGCTCTGATATAGTAAGTCTGGGCTCTGATATAGTAAGTCTGGGCTCTGATATAGTAAGTCTGGGCTCTGATATAGTAAGTCTGGGCTCTGATATTAGTAAGTCTGGGCTCTGATATAGTAAGTCTGGGCTCTGATATAGTAAGTCTGGGCTCTGATATTAGTAAGTCTGGGCTCTGATATTAGTAAGTCTGGGCTCTGATATTAGTAAGTCTGGGCTCTGATATTAGTAAGTCTGGGCTCTGATAAGTCTGGGCTCTGATATAAGTAAGTCTGGGCTCTGATATAGTAAGTCTGGGCTCTGATATAGTAAGGGTACCTTCACACTTAGCGATGCAGCAGCGATCCGACCAGCGATCTGACCTGGTCAGCATCGCTGCTGCATCGCTACATGGTCGCTGGTGAGCTGTCAAACAGGCAGATCTCACCAGCGACCAGTGACCAGCCCCCAGCCAGCAGCGACGTGCAAGCGACGCTGCGCTTACACGGAGCTGCCGTCTGGAAGCTGCGGAGACTGGTAACTAAGGTAAACATCGGGTATGGTTACCCGATGTTTACATTAGTTACCAGCGCACAGCTGTGTGTGCAGGGAGCAGGGAGCCGCGCACACTGAGCGCTGGCTCCTTGCTCTCCTACCATAGCTACAGTACACATCGGGTTAATTAACCCGATGTGTAATGCAGCTACATGTGCAGAGAGCAAGGAGCCGCGCACACTGCTTAGCGCTGGCTCCTTGCTCTCCTAGCTGCTGTACACATCGGGTTAATTAACCCGATGTGTACAGCAGCTACATGTGCAGAGAGCCGGAGCCGGCAGCACAGGCAGCGTGAGAGCTGCAGAGGCTCGTAACTAAGGTAAATATCGGGTAACCACCTTGGTTACCCGATGTTTATCTTGGATACAGCTTACCTCAGCTGTCAGATGCCGGCTCCCTGCTCGCTTCATTTGTCGCTCTCTCGCTGTCACACACAGCGATCTGTGTGTCACAGCGGGAGAGCGGCTTTGAAGAAAACGAACCAGGGCTGTGTGTAACGAGCAGCGATCTCGCAGCAGGGGCCAGATCGCTGCTCATTGTCACACACAGCGAGATCGCTAATGAGGTCACTGCTGCGTCACAAAAAGCGTGACTCAGCAGCGATCTCGGCAGCGAGCTCGCTGTGTGTGAAGCACCCCTAAGTCTGGGCTCTGATATAGTAAGTCAGGGCTCTGATATAGTAAGTCAGGGCTCTGATATAGTAAGTCAGGGCTCTGATATAGTAAGTCAGGGCTCTGATATAGTAAGTCAGGGCTCTGATATAGTAAGTCTGGGCTCTGATATAGTAAGTCTGGGCTCTGATATAGTAAGTCTGGGCTCTGATATAGTAAGTCAGGGCTCTGATATAGTAAGTCAGGGCTCTGATATAGTAAGTCAGTACTATGTTATAAGTCAATATTTGATATTGTAAGTCAGGGCTCTGGTGTAATAATTCAGTATCTGATATAAGTCTGTGTCTATAATAAGCTAGGATCTGATATAATAAGTCTGTGCCTGATATAATAAGTCAATGTGCATATAATAAGTTAGTATCTGAGATATAATAAGTCTGTGCCTGTTATAATAAGTCTGTGCCTGTTATAATAAGTCTGTGCCTGATATAATAAGTCTGTGCCTGATATAATAAGTCTGTGCCTGATATAATAAGTCTGTGCCTGATATAATAAGTCTGTGCCTGATATAATAAGTCTGTGCCTGATATAATAAGTCTGTGCCTGATATAATAAGTCTGTGCCTGATATAATAAGTCTGTGCCTGATATAATAAGTCTGTGCCTGATATAATAAGTCTGTGCCTGATATAATAAGTCTGTGCCTGATATAATAAGTCTGTGCCTGATATAATAAGTCTGTGCCTGATATAATAAGTCTGTGCCTGATCTCATAAGTCTGTGCCTGTTATAATAAGTCTGTGCCTGATATAATAAGTCTGTGCCTGATATAATAAGTCTGTGCCTGTTATAATAAGTCTGTGCCTGATCTCATAAGTCTGTGCCTGTTATAATAAGTCTGTGCCTGATATAATAAGTCTGTTCTCTGAGAATATAGATTGGTTTTCAGGATAATGCGCCTGTATTCTGGCCTAGTAAGTCTGTGCAGTGTGATAATAAGTCTGTGTCATGGCTTTCTCCTATAAGGTTGGTGTCTTGTGTGCTTTGCTTCCTGCGTGGCTCCGGTTGCTGCTGGAAGCTCGTCGTCACCTCGCACATCTTGATGACTCTTTTTGTTTTTCTCCTTTTCTCTCTGATTCAGAAACACCACGGTGCTGAACTCTCGCATCATCTCGGTGACGGTGAAGCCCGCGCCGCGCTCCGTGTCTGTGCCCCTGGACATCGAGTTCTCCCACCTCTACAACGTGAGTAGATCCCGGTCACTGGATCTTGTTGCACAATTTCACTGACACTCACGGAAATGCCAATTATAACATCAGCTTTACGTGGAGCGATGGCCGCCGTGCACCACATCTATGGCAGAACCACCACTTGGTGGTTTTTGGGGATAGCGCACCTGACCATTCACCTTTCTTGGCACCATAGCTCCCGCCAGGTCCTTCGCTGGCTCGCATCCTCCCTCCACCTCCGACCTGCTCTTCCGCCTTCACTTTTCAGCACTTCCGGTACGGACTAGGCATCACGTGCTGCCGTAATGTCACATTATGACATCTCACGGGGCCTAGAGTATGAAAGTGAAGACAGATCCGTAGGGAGATTTCGAGCCAGTGAGAGCCCTGGAGCGGAGCTGCGGTGCCGACACAGGTGAAGGTCAGGTGGGTATAATTTTTATTTTATGTTTCTTTATACTCTCCGCTTATTATACTCCGGGGCCCGGAGCGACCTCACACCTAATAAATGGCTACAAATGTTGCCAAATTCAGGCGAATCTGACAAATTCAATTGTGGCAGATTTGCTCATTTTAAATCTAACTCCCATAGCCGCTCCCCTGCCCCCCCAGAGCATTTCCAGAGGTCAGACACCCAATGATATTTGCATCCTACATCCCTCCGGTGACATCACGACTGCCTCTGTGATGTCACCGTCCGTGACGCAATATTTAAAGCGATACTACGAGGAAATAAAAAGCCACTGCAATTCGCTGTGTAAATGCCCGCAGCTTCCGAAGCTCCAAGGTCAGAGCATTCGCGGGTTGTCATTGTCATAGTAAAATCAATGTGTGTCATTAACAGTATCAAGCGTGCGCGGATTATCACCTTGCCCTAGGCGAGCAATATGTGTTAAGTGGGAAAGTAATGGAACTGTAATTTGCGGTTTGCACAGAATACAAAGTTCCCGTCCCAACACAGTCCACAGCTCGGTGGTGGAGCCGTCAACCACCGGTCTCAGACTGGGAGATAAATGTCCTATCATTTCCCAGATTACAAAAAAAAAATTAATAGAATTTTTATTTTTTTTTACATTTCTCCAGGGAACGACCAACCACACGTGCATCCTGTGGGACGAAACCGACACGTAAGTCAGTCTCTTCATTCCTCAACGTTTCCCTCACTTTTTTTTATTGTATTATTGTACTTGAAATTTGAACAATTTGTTACATTTTTTTCCCATAATATAATGTTAATCAGATGATCCTTCATAAGGAGGAATTTTCATGGAATGCTGCATATTTGTTTTACAATTTGTTTTAGTGCAGCCCGGTGGCTCAGTGGTTAGCACTGTAGTCTTGTGGTGGCTCAGTGGTTAGCACTGCGGTCTTGTGGTGGCTCAGTGGTTAGCACTGCGGTCTTGTGGTGGCTCAGTGGTTAGCACTGCGGTCGTGTGGTGGCTCAGTGGTTAGCACTGCGGTCGTGTGGTGGCTCAGTGGTTAGCACTGCAGTCGTGTGGTGGCTCAGTGGTTAGCACTGCAGTCTTGTGGTGGCTCAGTGGTTAGCACTGCGGTCTTGTGGTGGCTCAGTGGTTAGCACTGCGGTCGTGTGGTGGCTCAGTGGTTAGCACTGCAGTCGTGTGGTGGCTCAGTGGTTAGCACTGCAGTCGTGTGGTGGCTCAGTGGTTAGCACTGCAGTCTTGTGGTGGCTCAGTGGTTAGCACTGCAGCCTTGCAGCGTTGGGGTCCTAGGTTCAAATCCCATCAAGGACACCATCTGCAAGGAGTTTGTATGTTCTCCCCGTGTTTGCGTGGGTTTCCTCCGGGTTCTCCGGTTTCCTCCCACACTCCAAAGACATACAGATAAGGACTCTAGATTGTGAGCCCCAATGGGGACAGGGTTTCTGATGTATGTAAAGCGCTGTGGAATATGTTAGCGCTATATAAAAAAAATAAAGAGAAAAAAATAAAGAGAAGAAATGGGAAAAATACAAAAGTTTCAGAATACGGCTGTATAAATGTATCCAATTATTGTATCTTTTTGTGAACTTTTGGAAACATTTAGTCTTTGAGGTTCTCTATATGTTACTCATGAATGGGGATGAGCAAGCCTGGTAAATTTCAGGGTTCATACCGGGCACCAGGGAAGTCTATCGTCAAGTTTGGAGATGCTGAATAAGGCTTGTTGAAAGTATGCAGCTCAGCCAATCAACAAGCTTTTTGGCTTCAAGAAGATGCCTGGGAAGAAAAAAAAAAAAAAAGGTGTGGGGTCCTCCTACTTTTGATAACCAGTGCAGGTAAAGCAGACAGCTGCGGGCTGGTATTATCAGGCTGGGAAGGCCCATGGTTATTTGGCCCTTTCCAGTGTAAAAAAAAGCAGCTCGTAGCCACCCCAGATGTGGAGCATCCATTAGATGCTCCAATTCTGGCGTGTTGTCCAACTCTTCCCGATTGCCCTGGGGCGGTGGCAATTGGGGTAATACTTTTGGGGTTGATGTCAGCTGTGAATTGACGGGTTAGTAATGGTGAAGCATCTATCAGACACCCCCATTACTAACCCAGTAAGTGTAAAACTAACAAAAACACACACAGGAAAAAAAATAGTTTATTTGACTAAAGACTCCCCCACACTGCATCAACAAATCCTAAAAGTTGCGATGTAATCCAATGGTGTAATGTCCCATGACGTCCATCGAATCCTATGGAGCCTCGTTCTGAGAACGTTCTCAGAATGAAGCTCCATAGGATTGAGTAGGTGTTGTGTAACATTACTCTTTGTATTATATTGGAACTTCAAGGATTTTTATAAATGAATACCGTAAATTGGTGAATGAGGGAGTGTGGGGAGACTTTATTCAAATACACCATTTCTTTTTCGTGTGGGTGATTTTTTTTACTTTACACTTGCCAGGTTAGAAATGAGGGTGTCTGATAAACGCCTCTCCATTACTAACCATGGCCAATGCCAACTGACATTAACCCCATATATTACCCAGAATCCCAATGCAAGAGGGCTGTTGAGAAGAGCCGAAATTGGAACAAATAATGGATACGCCATCTCTGGGGCGGCTGCGGGCTACTACTTTTAGGTGGGGAATGGCGGTGTCTGATAGATGCCTCTCCATTAGTAACCCCTTGGCTTGATGACAGCTGACATTACACAGCTGACATCAACCCCATATATTACCCCTATTCCTACTGCATGAAGGCAATCTGGAAGAGTCAGGCAAAGTACCAGAATTTGAGTATCCAATGGATGCGCCAACTCTAGGGCGGCTGCGGGCTTCTATTTTTAGGCTGGGAAGGACCAAATAAAAATGTGCCTTCCCAGCCTGATAATATCAGCTCTCAGCTGTCTGCTTTACCTTGGCTGGTTATCAAAATAGGGGGGACTCCACAACTTTGTTTTTTTTTTTATTTATTCCCTATCCACATTTTTTTGCCTGGCAATTTGTCTTGCTCTTACCCCCATTTTGCTTCCTTGCAATCCCCTAGTCCTTACTACAACCAATTTACAGCCCAAAAGTTCAGGTCCCCATTGACTTATATGGGGTTCGGGGTTAAGTTCAGGTTAAGTCTGGGTACCGAAACAAACTCTTCACTAAAGTTTGGCCAAACCTTCTAAACCCAAACATCCACGGGTCCGCTCATCCCTATTCATGAACAATTCATATTTCAAGGTGTAACGTTTATAAAAGAGTAAAAATGTCCATTTTTTACAAACTTTTTTTTTTTTTTTACAAAAGAGGTTATAATATAGAAATGTTATTAATATTCCCGGAAAAAAGCAAAAAAAAGTAAGATTCTGGCTTCTTATGCAATGTAATTTTTTTTAGTCTCGCATTTTTATGTTGTATAAATATTTTGTGGCTCCATGTTCTGTACAAAGAAAATAGAAGCAGTTTTCGCTCAGGATCAGATTATGAAATAGCGCTACTTAAAGGGGTTTTCCCAAGAACAAAGTTCATTTTAATCAATAGATCTTGGAATATTAATAATTTCCACAATTTACCGTGTTTTACAAAAATGTTCCTGTGCGGAGATAATCTTGTAGATGTGTCCCTGCTGTGTACTGTGTAATGGCCGTGTCTGACTGTACAGAGCTGCTCTAGCAAAACAGTATGCACACAGGACCTCATAGGATCACAGCTGCTGATTTTTATGTTTTAAAATATTTCCCTGCCTTTTTTTTTTCTTTTTAACTGTTTTACCTCACAGAAATCAGCAGCTTTCTGTGAGGTAAAATCTATAGATATGGGAGGAGTCCTGTCCACAAGAGCTCCTAATCTATAGATACAGGAGGAAGAGGAGTCCTGACTACAGGAGCTTCTAATCTATAGATACAGGAGAGGGGAGTCGTGACCACAGGAGCTTCTAATCTATAGATACAGGAGGAGGTGCTTACAATCTATAGATACAGGAGGAGGAGCATACAATCTATAGATACTGGAGGAGGAGTCCTGACCACAGGAGCTTCTAATCTATAGATACAGGAGAGGGAGGAGTCTTGACCACAGGAGCTTCTAATCTATAGATACAGGAGGGGAGGAGTCCTGACCACAGGAGCTTCTAATCTATAGATACAGGAGAGGGAGGAGTCTTGACCACAGGAGCTTCTAATCTATAGATACAGGAGGAGGGGAGTCCTGACCACAGGAGCTTCTAATCTATAGATACAGGAGGGGGGGAGTCCTGACCACAGGAGCTTCTAATCTATAGATACTGGAGGGGGAGGAGTCCTGACCACAGGAGCTTCTAATCTATAGATACAGGAGGGGGGGGGGAGTCCTGACCACAGGAGCTTCTAATCTATAGATACAGGAGGGGGGGGGGGAGTCCTGACCACAGGAGCTTCTAATCTATAGATACAGGAGGGGGGGAGTCCTGACCACAGGAGCTTCTAATCTATAGATACAGGAGGGGGAGGGAATCGTGACCACCGGAGCTTCTAATCTATAGATACTGGAGGGGGAGGAGTCCTGACCACAGGAGCTTCTAATCTATAGATACAGGAGGAGGGGAGTCCTGACCACAGGAGCTTCTAATCTATAGATACAGGAGGGGGAGGAGTCCTGACCACAGGAGCTTCTAATCTATAGATACTGGAGGAGGAATCCTGACCACAGGAGCTTCTAATCTATAGATACAGGAGAGGGAAGAGTCTTGACCACAGGAGCTTCTAATCTATAGATACTGGAGGGGGAGGAGTCCTGACCACAGGAGCTTCTAATCTATAGATACTGGAGGGGGAGGAGTCCTGACCACAGGAGCTTCTAATCTATAGATACAGGAGGGGGGGGGGAGTCCTGACCACAGGAGCTTCTAATCTATAGATACAGGAGGGGGGGAGTCCTGACCACAGGAGCTTCTAATCTATAGATACTGGAGGGGGAGGAGTCCTGACCACAGGAGCTTCTAATCTATAGATACAGGAGGGGGAGGAGTCCTGACCACAGGAGCTTCTAATCTATAGATACAGGAGGGGGGGAGTCCTGACCACAGGAGCTTCTAATCTATAGATACAGGAGGGGGGAGTCCTGACCACAGGAGCTTCTAATCTATAGATACAGGAGGGGGGGGGAATCGTGACCACAGGAGCTTCTAATCTATAGATACTGGAGGGGGAGGAGTCCTGACCACAGGAGCTTCTAATCTATAGATACAGGAGGAGGGGAGTCCTGACCATAGGAGCTTCTAATCTATAGATACAGGAGGGGGAGGAGTCCTGACCACAGGAGCTTCTAATCTATAGATACTGGAGGGGGAGGAGTCCTGACCACAGGAGCTTCTAATCTATAGATACTGGAGGGGGAGGAGTCCTGACCACAGGAGCTTCTAATCTATAGATACTGGAGGGGGAGGAGTCCTGACCACAGGAGCTTCTAATCTATAGATACTGGAGGGGGAGGAGTCCTGACCATAGGAGCTTCTAATCTATAGATACTGGAGGGGGAGGAGTCCTGACCACAGGAGCTTCTAATCTATAGATACTGGAGGGGGAGGAGTCCTGACCACAGGAGCTCCTAATCTATAGATACAGGAGGGGGAGGAGTCCTGACCACAGGAGCTTCTAATCTATAGATACAGGAGGGGGGGGGGGGAGTCCTGACCACAGGAGCTTCTAATCTATAGATACAGGAGGGGGAGGAGTCCTGACCACAGGAGCTTCTAATCTATAGATACAGGAGGGGGGGAGTCCTGACCACAGGAGCTTCTAATCTATAGATACAGGAGGGGGGAGTCCTGACCACAGGAGCTTCTAATCTATAGATACAGGAGGGGGGAGTCCTGACCACAGGAGCTTCTAATCTATAGATACAGGAGGGGGGGGGGAATCGTGACCACAGGAGCTTCTAATCTATAGATACTGGAGGGGGAGGAGTCCTGACCACAGGAGCTTCTAATCTATAGATACAGGAGGAGGGGAGTCCTGACCATAGGAGCTTCTAATCTATAGATACAGGAGGGGGAGGAGTCCTGACGACAGGAGCTTCTAATCTATAGATACTGGAGGGGGAGGAGTCCTGACCACAGGAGCTTCTAATCTATAGATACTGGAGGGGGAGGAGTCCTGACCACAGGAGCTTCTAATCTATAGATACTGGAGGGGGAGGAGTCCTGACCATAGGAGCTTCTAATCTATAGATACTGGAGGGGGAGGAGTCCTGACCACAGGAGCTTCTAATCTATAGATACTGGAGGGGGAGGAGTCCTGACCACAGGAGCTCCTAATCTATAGATACAGGAGGGGGAGGAGTCCTGACCACAGGAGCTTACACTCTATAAATACATGAGGGGGAGCCCTGACCATATCTGCATCAGCTGGGCCATGACAAAAGGGATGCCCAGGATTAGAAAATGATGGATTTTTCAAAAATCCTTTTCTCCAAGTAGTGCTGCAGGTCTGTGCCTTTCACCTTAATAGAGGTTAGTTGCAGTACCACACACAACCTGGAAGCAATGGCGGCGCTCTTTCTAGAAGAAGGTAGCTTTATTGTTCAAATTGTGGACAAACCCTTTAAATATAATGTACTGTGCATTTTTTTAGGTAAATCTAAAATAATATAATAGACCTATTATTTAGTAGACATGGGCTAAATAGAAGGTCTGTCTTTCCGGAGGAGCCGGCACATCTGTGCATCACTTAATTAGCACGTCGGTCCTGTGTAATGCTTTATTTCGCCATATGGTGACGCCGCAGGGAAAATTAAGACATTTTATCAGGATTCTCAGCAGCCTGCTCCTGATCGCTGTGAGTCCCAGAAGCAGGAAACCCCGTGAGCAGCTTACGGTCGGGACACCTCGCTGTTCAATAAGGAGTATCCAAAAGACAATTCCTTTAAGTTTATTAGAAGTCCCAGAAAAGTGAATCCTCTCTATAACCTTTAATATGGTGTAATAGATACAAATAGTGACAGTCAAGGAAAGTCACCGATCCATTACTGCTCCGCACCTGGAGAGACGCTCCTGCCGAGAGGGCGCTTAGTATGAGGTCCGATCATTGCTGAAAGGGTATGAGACAATTATTCCAGTTACTTAAGTGATATAGACCAGCACCAGAAGACCCATGCCAGAAGACCAGCACCAGAGCACCAGCACCAGAAGACCAGCGCAGGAAGACCAACACCAGAAGACCCATGCCAGAAGACCAGCACCAGAAGACCAGCACCAGAGCGAACAGAGCACCAGAACAAGAGCGCTAGAGCACCAGCACCAGAAGACCAGCACCAGAGCACCAGAAGACCAGCACCAGAGCACCAGCACCAGAAGACCAGCGCCGGAAGACCAGCACCAGAAGACCAGCGCCGGAAGACCAGCACCAGAGCGCCAGAGCACCAGCGCAGGAAGACCAGCACCAGAGCACCAGCACCAGAAGACCAGCACCAGAGCACCAGAAGACCAGCACCAGAGGACCAGCGCCGGAAGACCAGCGCAGGAAGACCAGCGCCAGAAGACCAGCTCCAGAAGACCAGCTCCAGAAGACCAGCTCCAGAAGACCAGCTCCAGAAGATCAGCTCCAGAAGACCAGCACCAGAGCGCCAGAGCACCAGCGCAAGAAGACCAGCACCAGAGCACCAGCACCAGAGGACCAGCGGCAGAAGACCAGCGCCGGAAGACCAGCGCAGGAAGACCTGCGCTAGAGGACCAGCGCCAAAAGACCAGCGCCAGAAGACCAGCTCCAGAAGATCAACTCCAGAAGATCAGCTCCAGCAGACTCACACCAGAAGACCCACGCTAGGAGACCTACGTCAGAGGACCCTGAGCTTAATAATAATAATAATAATATAATAGCTTTACTGCAGCAGCTTCAATGCTGAAAGCTGCAATGTGGTTGCTATAGGCAACCAGAACGATCTCACTGTGAGCCAATTCACATAAATGAGGTCCCAGTTGCTTCTGATTTGGTTTTGGTGCACAGTTAATGCAGCATTTTTTATGTATTTCTTAGTATAGAAACTTAAAAACGCACTTACATTTTTTTCACACTTCCCTTTTTTAAATGCAGAATTCCAACATTTTAGCACTAAGAAAACCCCACAAAAATAGAAAAGAGAAAATGTATGAAAAATGCAATAATCCGAGCAGATTGCTGTTGCTGATATTGGTGCACACACCTGCTGTAGAAGCAT
Source organism: Anomaloglossus baeobatrachus (assembly GCF_048569485.1). Taxonomy (NCBI): domain Eukaryota; kingdom Metazoa; phylum Chordata; class Amphibia; order Anura; family Aromobatidae; genus Anomaloglossus; species Anomaloglossus baeobatrachus. The sequence goes on along the minus strand of NC_134358.1, from coordinate 19,746,010 downwards.
GGCTGCACCAGCGGGAGGGGGAGGCACGGGCCGGACAGGCGCAGGATTAGCGCCGGCTCCTTACACTGTACAGCATGTCACTTACTGTACGCGACAAAACAAATCAGCAGCAGCAGAGAAGCAGCGGCAGCCAGCGCGAGGTTTGTTCCTCTAAACTGCGATGAATATTTAATGGCTTTATATTAATAATTAATTAGAAAATTTACTTTACTGACTATTTATTATACATATGCAAAACATCGGGACTCAGCCGCCGCGGAGTATAGACGGGACGCATCACCGATATAGCCACATCTACACATAAAAGGCAGAGAAAAACTACAGAAAATACCCAGGTTATACCAGCTGTACATATATAATTATATACAGGAGATACCCAGGTTATACCGGCTGTATATATATAATTATATACAGGAGATACCCAGGTTATACCGGCTGTACATATATAATTATATACAGGAGATGCCCAGGTTATACCGGCTGTACATATATAATTATAAACAGGAGATGCCCAGGTTATACCGGCTGTACATATATAATTATATACAGGAGATGCCCAGGTTATACCGGCTGTACATATATAATTATATACAGGAGATGCCCAGGTTATACCAGCTGTACATATATAATTATAAACAGGAGATGCCCAGGTTATACCGGCTGTACATATATAATTATATACAGGAGATGCCCAGGTTATACCGGCTGTACATATATAATTATATACAGGAGATGCCCAGGTTATACCGGCTGTACATATATAATTATAAACAGGAGATGCCCAGGTTATACCGGCTGTACATATATAATTATATACAGGAGATGCCCAGGTTATATCAGCTGTACATATATAATTATATACAGGAGATGCCCAGGTTATACCGGCTGTACATATATAATTATATACAAGAGATGCCCAGGTTATATCAGCTGTACATATATAATTATATACAGGAGATGCCCAGGTTATACCGGCTGTACATATATAATTATATACAGGAGATGCCCAGGTTATACCGGCTGTACATATATAATTATATACAGGAGATGCCCAGGTTATACCAGCTGTACATATATAATTATATACAGGAGATACCCAGGTTATACCGGCTGTACATATATAATTATATACAGGAGATACCCAGGTTATACCGGCTGTACATATATAATTATATACAGGAGATGCCAGGTTATACCAGCTGTACATATATCATTATATACAGGAGATGCCCAGGTTATATCAGCTGTACATATATAATTATATACAGGAGATGCCCAGGTTATACCGGCTGTACATATATAATTATATACAGGAGATGCCCAGGTTATACCGGCTGTACATGTATAATTATATACAGGAGATGCCCAGGTTATACCAGCTGTACATATATAATTATATACAGGAGATGCTCAGGTTATACCGGCTGTACATATATAATTATATACAGGAGATGCCCAGGTTATATCAGCTGTACATATATAATTATATACAGGAGATGCCCAGGTTATACCGGCTGTACATATATAATTATATACAGGAGATGCCCAGGTTATACCGGCTGTACATATATAATTATATACAGGAGATACCCAGGTTATACCGGCTGTACATATATAATTATATACAGGAGATTGCCAGGTTATACCAGCTGTACATATATCATTATATACAGGAGATGCCCAGGTTATATCAGCTGTACATATATAATTATATACAGGAGATGCCCAGGTTATACCAGCTGTACATATATAATTATATACAGGAGATGCCCAGGTTATACCGGCTGTACATATATAATTATATACAGGAGATACCCAGGTTATACCGGCTGTACATATATAATTATATACAGGAGATACCCAGGTTATACCGGCTGTACATATATAATTATATACAGGAGATACCCAGGTTATACCGGCTGTACATATATAATTATATACAGGAGATGCCCAGGTTATACCGGCTGTACATATATAATTATATACAGGAGATGCCAGGTTATACCAGCTGTACATATATCATTATATACAGGAGATGCCCAGGTTATATCAGCTGTACATATATAATTATATACAGGAGATGCCCAGGTTATACCAGCTGTACATATATAATTATATACAGGAGATGCCCAGGTTATACCGGCTGTACATATATAATTATATACAGGAGATGCCCAGGTTATACCGGCTGTATATATATAATTATATACAGGAGATGCCCAGGTTATACCAGCTGTACATATATAATTATATACAGGAGATGCCCAGGTTATAGCGGCTGTACATATATAATTATATACAGGAGATGCCCAGGTTATACCGGCTGTACATATATAATTATATACAGGAGATGCCCAGGTTATACCGGCTGTACATATATAATTATATACAGGAGATGCCCAGGTTATACCGGCTGTACATATATAATTATATACAGGAGATACCCAGGTTATACCGGCTGTACATATATAATTATATACAGGAGATGCCCAGGTTATAGCGGCTGTACATATATAATTATATACAGGAGATGTCCAGGTTATACCAGCTGTACATATATAATTATATACAGGAGATGCCCAGGTTATACCAGCTGTACATATATAATTATATACAGGAGATGTCCAGGTTATACCGGCTGTACATATATAATTATATACAGGAGATGCTCAGGTTATACCGGCTGTACATATATAATTATATACAGGAGATGCCCAGGTTATACCGGCTGTACATATATAATTATATACAGGAGATGCCCAGGTTATACCAGCTGTACATATATAATTATATACAGGAGATGCCCAGGTTATACCAGCTGTACATATATAATTATATACAGGAGATGCCCAGGTTATACCAGCTGTATATATATAATAGGTGGTGGAGGTTGGGGCTGTTGGCCGGGGCCCGGTGCTGGTTTTCGGCTGAGGTCATCACTTGCTGCTGAGCAGACTCTGCTGTGTATTGTGCAGGATGCAGGAACCGGGGGATGAATGAGCGGCTTTTGTCGTAATTATGTCTCGTTTCCGCCCGGTCTCCCTCTTCTCAGAACTCGGCACAGATGCACTTTATTGGGTGGGTTACCCCTCAGTCACGGATGGAAATATTTCACTTAAGGGAATTAAATCTATTAGCCAATAAAATTTAAGGGGTATTCCTTTACCTTTTTTTTTTTTTTTTATCTTTTACCTTAATTTTTCTGTATCTTTCAAAAATTTGGGGTTACGTTACATTACTGTACCCCAGAAGTCTGGTACGTGAGCCACCAGAATAGAAGACACAGGCGCATGGAACCACAACATTCATTGTCGGGTCCACTCATACCTCTGTGAAATTGGTTGAAGACTCCTTTGATTTATTTATTTATTTAATTAATAATTAAAAAAATAAAAAAAAAATCAGGCTGTAATTCCCATTAGAACCACTGGGTGGCCACATATAGACACATATAGCAAAAATATCTCCCAACAGAGTGCCAAAGTTTCCTCTATACGGGCCAGGTAATGAAAGTGGAACATTAAGTGTTCAACCCCTTATTGTAAATATGGTATAGGGATCAATTAACATGGCAAAAGCTGGCGTCTTCTTATGTGACATCAGTGCCCTTGTGGCCCCTTGGAGTGCAACTGTGTCCTCTGCACTCCCTACAGCTTGCCCATATATAACTTTTGAGGGAGGTGAAGATAACACATGATTGGATAAATAGAAGTTGACACGACACGATGGGCCCATTCAGCTTAATTGCTATACAGTAAGCTACCTCTACGCTGCACAGACTTGTGTTAGGTATTTCGTAATCATTCGGCAGCAGAACATTGAAATAGAGGAAAATGTGTAACTGGGTTAAGAATGGGCTCAGTGATACGAAACAAAGGGCGGTTATTAATGGAATACACTTGGACTGGGTCACAGTAACCAGTGGGTATCACAGGGGTCAGTATTGGGCCCTCTTCTTTTTAACATTTTTTTTTATTTTATTTTAATGACCTTGTAGAGGGCATTGAAAGTACAATTTCAATATTTGCAGATTATACAAAATTCTGCAAGATATTTAATACAGAGGAGGATAATTTAATGTTGCAGAGGGATATGTGTAGGCTGGGGGCTTGGGCTGAGAAATGGCAATTGAAGGTTCATGTGAATAAATATAAGGTCATGCACTTGGGCAGAGGAAATAAAATGGATAACTACTGTATATACTAAATAGTAGAACACTTGGTAAAACTGTCACTGAAAAAGACTTGGGTGTAATGGTGGGTGGCAAACTCAACTTTCACAGCTACAGATTCTTTACTGTACAAGCAGTGATACTATGGATTCTTTACTGTAAGAGCAGTGAAACTATGGAGCTCTCTGCCACATCATGTTGTAACGGTTCACACACTACTAAAATTTAAGAGCAGCCTGGTCGCCTTTCTTGAAAAATGATATTACTAGTTATGGGCAGTAAGTAGATTCTGTGATGGTCGTTGATATAGGGAACTTGTCTGATTGCCTTATGTGAATTCGGGAAGGAATTTTCCCCCCTAATGTGGAGCTTACTGTCTGTCACATGGGGTTTTTGCCTTCTTCTGGATCACAATGTTAGGTCATGGGCTAAACTCGATGGACTTGTCTCTACCTTCAACTTTAAACACTATGAAATGATAAAGTCAGGACAGAAGAGGAATAATAAAGCCTGTGAGTTTTGTGTTATGAATTGCTGGCCTAGGTGAGACATTGTTGAGGCGTAACGCCTGACACGAAGAGAATCCTTCCTTTTTCATCCTACGGTTGTGAAACAACCATCCTGCCTTCTTCAGGTCTGGCACCACTGACGGGAGGTCACAGCTCCTGGACATTTTCCAGGCTACACATTGCTATTGGTTGTTCCTCCAGTGACTTCTTTTTTAGTTTTTTTTGCTGAGAAGAACCATTATCTTGATACCGTTGACTTTTTTCATATTAACCCATTTGTTGGGGGGGGGGGGAGGACACTTCTTGACATCAATACCAAGGAGATGCTGTGCATTTCAGGTTGTCTCCACACTGGTAGCAATCTGTAAATGGGTGCAGACCCAAACCAATTTTGGTCCTAATTAGAGATAAGTGGTCCGGTGGAGGTTCGGTTCAGTGGGTGCAGCCGGATTTTACTTAAAGTTTGGTTTGGGATCTGGACTTGACTTGAACCCCAATGGAAGTCACTGATTGGGCAATTCGGCCTAATTCAGCCATAAACAGGTCACTTTCAGAGGTGAACATTAATTTTTCATTTTTTAGTTTGGTACACACTACAACCGGTCATGTTTCTGTTCCCCCCCACTGCGAGACGATCATACATTGCAAGTGCCTCACACAGGGCTTAGCACCGAGCATACACAAGCACTGAGCGTACCCGAGCACCGAGCATACACAAGCACTGAGCGTACCCGAGCACTGAGCGTACCCGAGCACCGAGCATACACAAGCATCGAGCGTACCCTAGCACAGTGATGCGTGACCGGGTGTTGTTCATACGTAAACCACCAAAACTCCGAACCAGAACTGTTTGTTTTTTTTTGTAAATTCTATGTTCGGTCCGAGCTCCAAACCTTGGGTTCACTCATCTCTAGTCCTAACCTTTGGGACGTTTTGGCCCAAATCCACCTAAGAGTCAAATCCAAAAATGCCCAGAACTACCCTTTTTCTTGCAAATTTGCAAAATGCCCACCTCTTCAGGGTCAGTTGGCCAGTTTTGGCCGGAGGGACTGTAAGCTGCCGGATGGACCAAGACATGGCGGCTGCTGCTCCATGGTTTAGCCAAAATTTTACCTTTTCGAGATCATTAAGCAGATGATGGGAGAAGAGGAATGGAAAGTATCGATTATGATTACACATATATTTTTGGATTTTCTGGTTGGAAGGACGCATTTGTGTTACGTTTAACCAAGGAATTGACGGTGAGGAAGGGAAGACAATATGTTACATTTTAGGACTCTCTTATCCGTTACTGGTGCAAACGAGGGCAAATAAACTAGACGACGAGAACTAATTTGCCCTAAAAAAGAAATATTCCCAACCTCAATTACCAATGGAACTGGATCAATATTTAACATTCTATTCAAAAATGTTTCAAAAAGAAAAAGGAAATCAATGAAGAGGCAATGAAGGACGGTGACGATGGCTCGAAGAGAAGGAGACGGCATCCGGCAGTAAATAAGTGACGGCGGATAATTTCCTCGATGCTTTTTAGCCATTTTTCCATATAGACCTCATCGTCTTTATGGACATGATGATTATTCCTATCACAAGGCTCGTTTCCGCTCTTCCAGAACAGAACATGGCAGAGTTCACAGTGAACGCATCCACTCCGACGTTAATTAACCTAGTTACTCGACCAGTCCCTCTAAATGATGGAGAGGTTACCACTGGCAGCTTTATGTTCCTTGAAAAGGTTATTATTTCCAATATCATTTTGATGTAATGACGGCAGATGGGGGCCTTGTTATGTTAGTCAAAGAAGCCGTAAGTGTGAGTCGCTGAACCGTGCTGATGTAAAATGTCTGCACAGTCACTTTCATGTTAAATGACATTTCTCACTCGCTCATAACTTTCTCCGTCGAGGACCATTAAACCGACTCCCTTCTGCTTTCTCTGCACATCACAAATTACATCCCTAATTTAGTTTCATTACCTTCCATATGATTATAAGAAAAAGGAGATGGAATATTCCAATTTCTCGCGCATGTGAAACTTTTAATTTGTGCCGAAATTTTGGGGAAAAAAAATAGGTAAAAAATGTAGGTAAAAAAAACCACACTGATCTCTGGTAAATGTAAGAAGAGACTTTAGGGGACACATTTTTGTAACTTGAAGCTCCTGAGCATGGATTAAGGTCTTCTCAAGCATTATGCCGTACCCAAATGACCAGTGGTTACAGTATGTCCCAGACCTATAGGAATTGGACAATCATGGCTTTAAGTTTTCTGACGAAGCAAGTGCGAAACGTGCGTCGAGGTGCTGGGCAGTGTGGTTTTTGGTCTCTGGTCAGTAATTTTTGATACCCTATACAGGTTCTAGTGTTTTCAATGTACATCAGCCTTCCAATGGGGATTTCATGTGTCATTCAAGCACTTTGAACTCCTCATGGTAGCACTGTAGTAGGTCTGCTTTTTCCATCTGAACCTAGGATGTTTTGAATCCCCAATTATACTGTGATCTATGGCTATTTTATAATGCACTTCGCTTTAAATTGGGGTCTTAGTGTTTCATACATAGGAACACCGTATCAGCGCCTCCATTTTGTTGATGTGCATTGTTCATTGTTAAGGTTATTGCACTGACACCTTATATTAGATTGATATATTAATCTGGTGAATTATTATATATATATATATATACTAGAAGGTGGCCCGATTCTACGCATCGGGTATTCTAGAATTTACGTATTGTGTAGTTCATGTATGATTTTTGTTATATATATATATATATATATATATATATATATATATATATATGTGTTGTGTGTAGTTACCAAGTGTTTGTGTAGGCGCTGTACATGTTCTGGGTGTTGTCTGGGT